>NC_091320.1:17268173-17505673 GCF_038502225.1 Cherax quadricarinatus
TTTTGGGGGGAAATGGAGGAATGGTAGTTTGGAATGGGGTAATATCCCATGGAGCAGGGAAATGTCTCTGTTGTCTAACTTGATATAGATCATGTAGCTGGTTCATGCGGAGGTCGGTTCCAGTTTTTTCGATCCATCTGGAAGGATGTTCACCAGTGCTGAGGAAAGTTTGGAGGTCTTCTGTGCAGGGGTTTGAATGGGCTAGCCTAAGCATATTGACCCCAATAAGGATATTTCTTTCAGTAACACGATCTCTAATGCTTGGAATATTAAGTTCTTTCCGCATATTTAAAATTTTGGCAGTACGAGGGCATCCTAGGATGATCCTCATTGCTTCGTTTTGCAGTTTTTCCAGCCCTCCAAGCTTCCAGTCAGACACGAGTGCAAGTAGTGGCGCCGCATAATTAACCAATGATCTAATATAAGCAAGATACATCATTTTCACAATTTTAACATTAGCACCATACCTGGGATGAAAACCTGCCACAACTCTAAGTGCTCTCAGCCTTTCTTTGTATTGGCGACAAAGTCTCGTTACAACAGGTCCAAGTAGTGGAACCTCAAAGTCTAGATACCTGTATCTGCTTACATATTCTAGAAGAGACCCATCATGCAACTGGATCTGACGAACTGTGCCTCTCTGCCGAGGAGGACGCCTGTTGAGTATCTTTGTTTTATCCCCTGAGATTATTAACTCCAGGTCCTGACACGAGGCTAGTACATGATTAAGAATGTTTTGGGTGTTGGAGAATCCGGTAGTGTGAATCATTATGTCATCAGCAAAACTAACCATGTAATGATGGGGCTGGCTAGGCATGGCATTAAGTAAGGCATTAATCAAAATGTTGAAAAGGGTGGGACTAAGCACACCTCCCTGTGGGGTTCCTAATTCAAAATCTTTAGTTACACTTCTATGTCCCTGGAACAACACAGACGACTTTCTGTTGGACAGGTAACCTTTAATCCAGCGGAGAAACCATCCTGCAACATCCATTCTGGCAAGTTCACTAATGATTACATGTCGGTTGGCTACATCAAAAGCGGATTTAAGGTCAAGGAACGTAGTGTATGAGCTGTCAGTGTGCAGAGTGAGAAAGGTGGTAATGCAATGATGCACACTCCTTCCATCCATGAAGCCATGCAACCGGGGTGACAAGAATTCCTTAATTCTGTGCATAAGACGATTAAGAATCATCCTTTCGAATGTTTTACACAAGCAGCTAGTAAGGGATATTGGGCGAAATGAGTTTTGTTGATTGGGCATCGGAATGGGAATAATGAGGCTATTGGTCCATGATTTAGGGAGCTCCCCAGTGACATAACTCATGTTATATAATTCAAGTAAAGGATTACCTGGTACTCGACACAGCAATCTGAGTATGTTGTAAGTAATACCATCCTCACCAGGCGACGTGGAGTTGCCCTTAGTTAGTGCTGCATCAAGTTCATAATTAGTGAAAGGAATGTTGCAGTCATCTGCCTTGCTGAGCATAAAGCAAACAAGTCTCCCTTGCATCATATTTGTCCATTAATTTCGCCTGTGTGGTACTGGGAAGACTGTCATAGCTAGATGTAGCAGCCCAAGCACTGACTAATTCATTCGCCCTATGCAAGGGATGAGGGTGCGCGATCTGCCCAGTTCTGTTACCCTTAATTCTATTTATGTCCCTCCATGCCCGGCTAAGTGGGGTGTGAGCATTGAGACCATTGACAAATTGTTCCCAGTCTGTTTGCCGCTGCTCTGTCATACGCTCTCTGGCAGCAGCAAGGGCAGTTTGGAAGAGGCTCAGCATTTCAGTGGTACGATGGTTTCTATAGGCTAGGCCTAGTCTGCGAGCAGTACGTTTCAATGTTCGAAGTTTAGAATCATTGTAATAGGTATGATTTTTATAAGACTTATGATTATTATGGAAGTCATTTGGATTTAGAGAACCAAGAGGTTTCAGAGGCGGCTCTAAGAAGTTCTGAATACTGCTCACAAGGTCATTGTTAAAAGTCTCGACAGAGGTACACTCATAGGAATTATACCAGTCAGTCACATGTGCAACAAAGTCATCATGTTGATCAGGGGAAACATTAAGACGTTTCCGTTTGAATATCCCACCAGGGAGAATAGTATTACCAATATCTAGAGAGGTTAGCCTTGGGAAATGATCAGACGCTATATCTGTTACAATGGAAGACTCACAGCTGGCAGAAGTAATGTTGAAGCCCAGGCACAGATCAAGGACACCTCCATAGATATGTGTGGGTTCAAGGTCACCTACAATTTGCACATTATCATGACTGTTTAAGAGTGACAACAGTTGATTGCCATTACGATTACCAAACTGTGAGTTTCCAATGCTTTTGTGTCTCGCATTGTAATCGCCAATAATAAGAGTAGGCTCAGAATGAGCACAAGTTGGGAGCTCCAAGTAATTAAACTTATCAGCAGGAGCATACAAGTTAAATATGTTGAGAGCAGAGTTCCCAATATAAATCCTAACACCGTGATACTGTAGCCCCTCTGTTTTCTTATGTGCAAGAAGTTGTTGGGGAAGTGATTTTTTTAATATATAGAACACAAGAATTAGTAGATTTGAGGTTATATGCAACAAACGATGGCAATTTAGGGGGTTGGGATTTTTCAGGGACTTTGCACTCTTGTAGACACACAATATCAATGGATTCAGTGGTTACTTTATGATGCAGGTCAGAAAATCTTTTTCTAAGTGACGCAATATTCCAACTTAAAATGGATAGTTTATACGAGTTTGGTTCCATTATAAAAGTCCAGGTATCATGTGGGAGTTCGATACGTGGATTAGGTAAGAAATACTCACGGCGCGCATAACGGAGATAAAACACCTCAATTATTGGGAGCGCTTGAGGTTCCTAAACCTGTATTCCCTGGAACGCAGGAGGGAGAGATACATGATTATATACACCTGGAAAATCCTAGAGGGACTAGTACCGAACTTGCACACGAAAATCACCCACTACGAAAGCAAAAGACTTGGCAGACGATGCACCATCCCCCCAATGAAAAGCAGGGGTGTCACTAGCACGTTAAGAGACCATACAATAAGTGTCAGGGGCCCGAGACTGTTCAACTGCCTCCCAGCACACATAAGGGGGATTACCAACAGACCCCTGGCAGTCTTCAAGCTGGCACTGGACAAGCACCTAAAGTCAGTTCCGGATCAGCCGGGCTGTGGCTCGTATGTTGGTTTGCGTGCAGCCAGCAGCAACAGCCTGGTTGATCAGGCTCTGATCCACCAGGAGGCCTGGTCTCAGACCGGGCCGCGGGGGCGTTGACCCCCGGAACTCTCTCCAGGTAAACTCCAGGTAGGCTGTTATTATGTATAATTGCTGTTATGTGGAGAGAGCCCTTGCCAGCCGTACCTATCTCCTTGGTTACACTCGTAATACTGACTAGCCGGCTGCCCAGTACCCAGTGTGAGGGGGGCCTTTGATACTGCTGAGGTCAGCACAATATGAATTCAGATAGTGACTCAGGCAGAGACGGTTGGTCGTTGAGTCAACGGTACCCTGGTTACTGGTAACTGGTTACTACTACTGAGAGCTCGGCGACGCTAACGTATGTCGTCCCGACATACAACTAATACAAACTAGAGATGGCAGGTATACGGCTTGGGCTGATTCTATACAATGTCAAAGTACACAACATTAAACATTATATATACATAATTAGAACATTGGAATGAAAGCTTACGTAACTGAAACTGTAATGCAATACAAGGTATACTATAGTACAACTTAAAACTCAACAAATGAACAACGAACTCAACGTTGAGATTACAAGTGATAAAAAAAATTTTGATTGATCGATCTGTATTCATGTGATCTACGGATTCTGAGGAAGGAATATATACAAAGAAAGAGTGTTTAACAGAAAGGCAGATTCGGTGCACGCAAATCTAGACTGTTAACTCTCAGAATGCGGAGAGAACATGAACACAAAAAAAAAATTCTTGAATACTGATAAGTTGATACTGTAAGTATTCATCTATACAGGTTATTTACATTTAACCCCAACTCTGCTAGGGTGTGATTGACATATGCAGAATGGGTGTCATCTCTGGGAGGATCAAACTCTGTAGCATTGGCTAACTCATGCTGTATTTGAGGCAAATCTGAATTGGAAGTTACAAATGATACTTGAGGATTTCTCAATACCTGTCGTGTACGTAGGGAATAACGACATTCAGGTTGATCATCTGACTGAGTATCAGAGGAAGAGAGTACAGGATCAGGAGGATTGTCAGAGTCTGTCACATTAGTCTGGGTTGGAACGTCATTATCATCACATACTAACTTCATATGATCCAAATGCGATTCTTTATACTGACCAGTACTAATCTCTCTAACCTTATACTTATTACCAGTGATATGTTCAACTACTCGATAAGGACCAACAAACTTTTGATCAAGCTTTGGCATTGCAGACGTTTTGTTAATGTTAATCAGCATAACTCTCGAACCTACTTTGATTTTGGATGGCCTTGATCGAGTGTTTGCGACTCTTGTAAATTCAGCTGTTGATTTATGAAGTGTTTCACGGATTCTTCTAAAAACACTTTGAGCTAAGCTGGTACGAGTTGCTATGAAATCATCAGGGTTGTAATTTGGTTTCGGATTAGAATATAACAACTCATAAGGCAAACGTTTATCTACACCGTACAATGCATAATGTGGAGTGTCACCTATAGAAACATTGTAAGCAGAATTTATAGCACACTGCACATCAGGTATAACTTCATCCCAAGTTTCACTGTTGGGATTGATAGTGGCTCTCAAGACATCAAGTACTTTCTTATTGGTTCGTTCCGCTAACCCATTGCTGGCAGGATGATGAGGAACAATGGTGGATTTAGAGATCTTGTACAAGGTACACAAATTTTCAAGAATTTCATTACAGAATTCACCTCCATTATCTGTTACTAGGGACTTAGGAGTGGTATGCCTGCAGATAATGCGTTCTTTAAACGCTTTGGCTACTGTCTCGGCAGTCTTGTCTGCAATAGGAACTAACTCGCAATATCTGGTGAAATGGTCTACCATAACACACAGATGTTTGTTACCTTGGAGGGAACATCGGAAATTAGTTAACAAATCTAGCGCAACTCTTTCCCAAGGTTCGCTAGTAGTTGGATACACTTGGATTGGATTAGGACCACTAGCATTGCCTTTATGTTGCATGCAGACACTACATTTCCTAACATACTCAGAAATATCAGTTGCCATACGAGGCCAAAAGTATTTCAATCTGGCTTGTTTTACTGAACGATCCATACCAGGGTGTGCAACACCTGGTACATCGTGAACTAGCTGTAAGGCTACATTCACTAGTGACTGTGGAATTACTAACTGGTATACTCTTCTGCTAGGAGTACCCAACTCGGCTGTTCGATACAGTAATTCTTGGTTCATGACAAAGTCACTGATGGGTGCTGGTGGCTTCACATTCAGAATAAGATCTTCCTGGAGCAGGAATCGAATCACCAGAACACAAGGGATCGGTTCTTTCTTACTGGAGGAATGAACAAACTCGGTGGAGTGGATGACTCCCCCCGGTTGAAAAATTAACGCTATAACACGCAATATGAGCAAGGGAGAACAAATCTACTATCTCAAACTACAAGCACAGGAGAAAAGAAATGAACACGGTGAACAATGCTGATATTCTGAGTCGCACACAGTGACACGAGGTATCAACTATAAAGAAACTACACTTACAAACTTTAACAACGTGGAAGTTACTCGAGAAATAACTTCTTACAATGCACTGATTACTGTCAACTAGGATGGGATCACAATCTGAAACACAAGGGACAACAACAACACTCAAGTGAGCACACTAGCCACAGAAACGTCTTTCTGCACGGCTTGTGGCATCAGCAAGAGATGGCATAACTCGTTGCAAGTAAAGTTCTTCTCAAAGCGTCCCCTGCAATATGAATTCAGATAGTGACTCAGGCAGAGACGGTTGGTCGTTGAGTCAACGGTACCCTGGTTACTGGTAACTGGTTACTACTACTGAGACAGGGATAGTATTCAATTTCTCAGCAAAATGAAAAAACTTACTAAATAACAAACAGACATAATCAATATCAATATCATCAGTATTATCCTTATCCATGAGTCTCCTAAGTGCACTTCCATTAGTGAGACCTCTTGGGAGTCTTTGTACACAGAGGTCACTGCGCTCTTTGTCTGAATGTATGGAAGGTGACACTATCCCTCGCACTCACCTCTCCGCTTTTATTACACTCATCACTATCATCACATGTATCACTTCCCTCATCATTATGACCAGTGATACATACACCATTATCAACAACAGGGTCATCTCCACACTCAGTATCTATCAATACATTACACTCATCAGGTTGACTATCATGATGGTCTTCACTGCCCTTATCATCTTCACTGTGATTGTAAACACCACTATCAGATTCATCGTTTTTGTAATTATTAACACCACTGCAATCATCAGTTTGTTCATCATCACCACACTCATTTTCATAATGGCTGACAATCTGTGGGTTGATGTACTCATTTGCAACCTCTGTAAGTTTTTCCTCGTGGTGCTCAAGTTGTTGTTTCAAACACCATTGTTGCTTCTCCAGTACTGTTATGCGCAGCTGCATGTTGTGTACCACCCCAGCAAGACTAGCGTCATCAGGAAGTATGAAGTCCCGATCAGCTGAGTCAGGTGTATGACTGACAGCTGACTCAGCCAGACAGATGGTGTCAACACCAGCAGCATTACTAGTGTTGATAGCAGACGTGATCGTGCTCTGTTGATGTACTCCCAGAGTGACTCGCTCAACCATATTGTCTGAGTTCAGGCATGGGTCAGTATTCAGACATGAAGTATCTGGTAGGCCTATTGCCTCATCATGGGGGATGATGGGTGAGGCGGGAGCCCTGCGGCTGGCGATGTGGGCAGCTTTCGCTCTGCAGTCAGCATGAGCAGCTGTGACTTCTGGAGTCTTATAATTGATACATTCTAATGCAACGGTCTGGTGTTTCTTGATCATATCATAGCACTGGTGAGAAGGATGGGCCTTGGCACACACTGCACACCAGTGTGACTTACTAAAGCATTTAAAAGCAACGTGACCCCAGCGCTGACACTTGTAGCATCTACGGTGAGGTGATTTGTACAAAGCTATTTTGTAACTCCTGTTAAGCGCTGCACGAGAGATAGATATATGATGGTGGAGTCCCTTGGCCAATCCACTCAGCCAATATCAGATCATTTGGAAGTCGACGAGGGTTTGCAACTTGATCTGACAACAGGAATTTAGGATCCAAGTACTTATTGACATTGTGGATAACAATAAGCACTTTAGGTGATCTTGGTGGGGCAGCTTGGAGTTGGATGTTAGCATATTTATGAGTAAGAAGTTTTTCTATGAATGTTGGGTCGTTAGTAACAAAAACGTAATTATCCTCATCATGACGAAAGCGAATCCGAAGGATGAGATGTAATTTCGGTTAATGAAATGTGTAAGTGTGAATGAGAATGTAAATTGGTGGGTGAGTTAGAGAAGACAAAATGGTATGTGATCTTAGTAAAAGTATAGATAGTTTTAGTGATCTTCGTTATGATGATGTTTTAAGAGAATGTGTACAAAAATGTGTGATCTTAGTGGTGGGGTTATAGAATTTGGTAAACGTCTTGATTGTGGTGATCTTAGATATTGGAGATATAACAGGTTGAAACAAGTAGCTTCCTCTCAATAAGTTAAATGAAGTAAAAGTGGGGGTGTGTGACGTCGTCAAGTAAACACAGGATGGAGTGTGATGTCATGGGAGGTATCCCTATCTGTGCTGGTATGTGTTGGTGGTAGTGAGAGGAGTGTATTAGATATTGTATGGAGTTGGTGATTGTGATTTTTTGTGCGAATGTTTATAAAAATGAGTGGTAATTGATGATAGTTGATGTATGTCTTAGTTTTTTTTGTGTGTGTGTGTGTGTGTACATGTTATGTTTTCAGTTGGTGGTGATCCTGCTGTAAGTCTTTCGGTGTTGTTTGGAAATGTTCAAAGGTGTTTTTTGTGAGTATTCAAATGATTTATGAGAATGTTTTTTTCTTTTTTTGCGCTCATGTTATATAATAGTCTGAGGTGAGTGGGATCGTCTTGGTTATAGTGATTTGAGGGGATTTGTGTGAAAATTGGTGTTAGTTGGTGGTGTTGATCTTAGTTTCTGGTGATTTTTAGTGTTGTTTGGGCAGTATTCGGTGCTGTTTTGGTAGTATTCAGTGGTGTTTTGGGAGTATTCAAAGGAGTTTGATGATGTTTCTTGAATGTGTTCAAATGATGTTTTTGGAGTAATCAAAGGTAATTTATGATGTTTTTGGTGTTAAGTAAGTAAGTAAGTAAGTTTATTCAGGTATACACAAATACAGTTACATAGAATTATCATACAAAGCAGCATATGTGTAGAGAACCTAGGATAACCCAAAAAAGTCAGACAGAGTGACTTATTTCCACTGGGGTCCTTTTACCTTATTATAATATAAAGGTTATAATATTTTCTTATTATTATACAATGAAGATAACATCTTATTATCATACTAAAAAGACTATCTACTACACGAGGGTCATTAAGACTATCTACCATACGAGGGTCATTACTAGGAATAAGGTAAAATTTACACGTATGTTAGCTAAAAAATAGAAAATCATTCCCTTCCCTTTCTGTAGCTACATTCATCAGACACTTTTTGGCACTCTTCTTGAACTGGTTCATGCTATGACTGGCTTTGACATGTGCGGGCAGTCTGTTCCATTCCTTTATTGCCGTACAATAAAAGGTGTTTGAAGCCTGGCCAATGACTGTGGGTACTACAAAGTTGTGCTCTCTCCCCCTTGTACTATGAATGCTTTGGTTCCCAACCTTGACAAAATTGACAGCAAGATATTCTGGACATTGTTTGTGAGCAATTTTATAAACATGATTTAGCTTCAGTTGTTTTACTCTGTCTTCAACATTCAGCATATCCAACTGCTGTAATTCATCCTGGCCTACATGTTCTCTTGGTCCCAGCCCCAGGATGAATCTTACGATTTTGTTCTGGGTGATTTGCAGTCTATCTTTCAGTTTTTTTGTCAAGGCAGAGTACCAAGAAGAGCAAGCGTAATCCATATGGCATTGTATAAGGGCTAGACATAGGGTCCTGCGAGCCTCAGTAGGTAGACACTGTGCTTGTCTATACAGGAACTTCAGTCTGGCATTCGCTTTCCTTACTACACTGTTCCCTATCAATTCTCCTGACATGCATGGGTCAAAGGGGATTCCCAAATATTTTACTGATGAAACCAAAGTGATGGGCTCCCAATTACATTGAACATTAAAATTATTTACCCTTCTCAGTTTATGTTTCGTGCCAAAGAGAATGGCTTCAGTTTTCCCTAGGTGTAATGATAGTTTGTTGTCTACTAACCGTTTGCTGCAGGACTCCAGTTCCAGTGTTAAAACATTAGCAATATCTTGTGGGTCTTTACCTGACACTAACAGAGCACTGTCATCTGCATACAGTAGGAGTTTGCACTTGACACTGATAGGCATATCATTGACATAACATAAGAATAATAAGGGACCCAGAATACTACCTTGGGGAACTCCGCATGTTATCGGCAGGGGTTCTGATTCTGTTTTGTTGATTTTGACTATTTGTCTCCTGTTGCTAAGGTAGGACTTAAACCAGTCTACAGAACCTATACCGATAGCTTGAAGTTTATTACATAATACATTGTGGTTGACAGTATCGAAGGCCTTTTGCAGGTCTAAGGTTACCATACCTATGAGGTTCCCCTTTGACATTTCAGTTCTCAGGGCTGTATAGCCCTTGTGGCTTAGCGCTTCTTTTTGATTATAATAATAATAATTCAGTTCTCAGGTAATCCATCAGATTAATAAGGGAGGTGTCGGTTGAGTAAGATCTTCTAAAGCCCGATTGATAGCTATGGAGAATGTTGTTGTCATTAAGGTACTTAACTACTTGAGAATACACCGCCCTCTCTAGAATTTTAGATATTATACTGAGTATACTAACAGGCCTATAGTTGCTTACATCAGACCTACTATTTTTCTTGAAGATAGGAGTAACTCTGGCCTCCTTGAACCCCTCCGGTACGGTATTAGTGGTGATTGATAGATTTATTATGTGAGCAATAGGGATTGACAGTTCAGAAGCACCATCTTTTAGGAACTTTGACGGGATGTTATCAGGGCCTGTGCTCTTAGTTGGGTTTAACCTGATTAGTTCTTTTTGAAAAAAGTCATGAGATACACTTACTAGTTGACAACTGTTTGGGGTTACCCCTTTATTGGTATAGTATGTTTGAAACTTATCAGAGTCTGTGTTAAAGGTATTTGATGCAGCTGGTAGTTTACTTACTAGTGTTGATGCAAAAGATGTGTAGTATGAATTAAAGCAATTTGCCACCTTAGATGTTTCGTGGCATACCTCATTATCGATAGTGAGTACTATGTTAGACCTATCTACTGGCTTATGGCTATACCCCAACTGTTTTAGTTGTTGCCAGAGCTTTCTGGGGTTATGCTTATACTCTTCAATTTTTGAGCAGTAGTGCTTTGCCTTTGCTCCTTTTATAAGTCTCTGTACTCTGTTCCTCACCCTTTGGAATTCATTTAGTGCTGCAATATCCTGTCTGTTTGCTTTAAATCTTTTTAGCAGCTGGTCTCTGAATTTCATATTATCTAATATCTCAGTATTCATCCAGGGTTCAGTTCTTCGTTTAATCCTAACCTCTTTAACTGGTGCAATATTATCAAGGATGGTAGTGAACATTGTTTTGAATTTTTCCCAGGCATCGTTTACGTCCGTGCAACTTGTTATCTCTGTCCAGTCACAATTGTGTAGCCTATTTACCAGTGTTTCTTTACTGTAGTTTCTAGTTGACCTCATTTTTATTGTCCTGTGTAGGCCTATCCTATCCCTAGTGATTTTCCTGGTGCAGTAAATGATGAAATGATCACTAAGACCTGTGGTAATGATGCCTGACTGACTAATGTTACAAAGTATGTTGTCAATTAGGGTGGCTGAGAACTGTGTGATCCGGGTTGGAGTATTAATTAGTTGAGTGTAACTATTTAATCCTAGAATTTGCTTATACCTTTTGCATAGCCCGTTATTTTGCTGCTGAAAACAGATATTGAAATCGCCCAGTATTATTGTCTCGCAATTGTTTTCAACTCCGGACAGGACTCTGGAAAAGTCTTCTAAGAACTGGTCCTGGGTAGGAGGGCGGTAACTAGTTCCTACTAAGATGGGTTTGGTCTTAGGAAGCAGCACTTCAAACCATAGAATCTCCAGTTTATTGTTATTTAAATCAGGTCTTGGGTTGTAAGCTAAGTCATTTCTAATGTAGGCACATACTCCACCACCCTTTCTGTTCCTATCTAAGCGTTTTATATTGTAACCTTCTATTTTGACCTCGTCGTCAGTCACCGTATCATCCAACCAAGATTCAGAGATGGTTATAACTGCCGCCCTAATTTTATTAGCTAGAATCTGCCAATTTAGGAAGAAGTGATCTTGCATTGACATGAATAAAGTGAAGGCCTGTTTTCATAAAACAATCATAATCATCAATATATGGCAATGGGTCATTTGTATTAAAATTAGGTAAATCAATGTCATCACTGCTAAAGGGTAACTGTGCCAAAGTGCATTTGTTACACACAAAATGAATTCTGGCACCGTTGCTATAATTGTACATACATCCATCATGCACCCACCCCTTACACATTTTACATAAGGTGCCTTTTCTGTTTTTCATGCGTGCTTTAGTACAGTGTATGCACCTGTTTGGTAGTGTTTGAGATAATAATGGCTGTATTGTCTCACATTGACCTATGTATTCATTACATATGGAGTTAAGGTTATCATTCCTAGCTACTAGACCGTCATTATCGCCGTCATTTATCTGTCTGTTTTGCTTCTGCACAATAGTTTGAGGTCCTGGATTAATTTGGATATCACCACTTAAGAGCGCTACAATAAGAGCTGTGTGCCACTGTTTTTGTTTGGGTATGCGGTGTTGCCATACCTTGCAGCGATAGTGACATTTACTTTTCTGGTAGGATGGCAACTGTTGGGCTTTTACTGTCCAGGGTGCTGTTACTCCATTCGCCTTTTCCAGCCCCCATGACTGATTTCTTTCTTCATGGAATTGAAGAAGAATTATAAATATAATTATGGCAGCCTGTACCCCCGTAATGCCTGCCATTTTCACTCTTCGCTCTTTTACTCATATACAATAATATTTATTTCTCTTTTCCAGTCCCTAGTACACTTAGTATCTGCTTTAGCAATCACCACTGAATTACTAGTAAAATTTCCTCTTCAAAACCCTCTTCACTGCTCACTTTTCCCTTAACTTCACAAAATCCTTACAGTTAACCCCTTATTACACACTCCCCTTCCCATCTCACTTCACAGTCTGGCTTCCCCAATTAACTTCTAACTCCTTTCCATTCTGGTAGATCAGAAAGGTTTAATCCATGGTTTTATCCTTCCAAATCCCCCTCAATTCCATTTATCGGGGGTTGTGTGGTGTTGTTGTCTCCTGACCTGTTCTGCTGACTCAGCCATTTTTAAAACACTGAGGGGAGTAACGCCACCTACAACCTGACTTTCCTTGAGTTTATAGATATATTTGGCTTTTTCTGCTATGATTCTCTCACTGTACACTGGTCAGCTGAATATAGGTCAGCTACTAAAACATTAACCTTGACTGTTTAACTATTCACTTCTTTCTCACGACTGACACTGAGGGATATCCGACCTATAACCTTGGAGTTTTGTACTGTTGATTTGACGATGTCTCCTGTGTTTCCCTCTCGTTAGCACCGGTACAGGTGATATGATGGTGGTACAGATATGATGCTACTGTCAACAGATGAACGTCAGTAAAGATGAGAATTTCACTTCGCTAGTTGTACGTCTGGCAGTAGCGGCTGTTTGGATGCCGGTCAGCCATGTTTAAATGCTCAATTCTTTCCCTCGTTTGGCACTGAAGAAAAAAGTCCTACAGACCTGTCATTTCCTTGGAGATTTAGTTGATCAGGTTTTCTGCCATGTTGTCTTCCCGTTAAACACTGGTGCAGTTGATATGGAGGTCAGTTATTTCACTGTAGTGGAAAACGTCTCATGTCTGGTTCACGTCTGGCAACAGCAGGTCTGGTACTTGAATGCCGGTCCCTCTTTTGTCATATTTAGTCCATTTCGTTGTCTTCACCGTCAGTTTTTATGTCACTATAGGTTCCTTGCATGTTGTTGCAGCAGTACTTGCAAATTTGGCCATCACTGGAGTTCGGATAGGCCCAGGGGACGGCAAGATATAGGAGCAGCCTTGTTGCTGCTTGCTGCGGCTGCAGCAGTTGTACAAAGTAAAGTGGTGTACTCACCTATTTGTACTCACCTATTTGTGGTTGCAGGGGTCGAGTCACAGCTCCTGGCCCCGCCTCTTCGCTGAATGTTACTAGGTCCTCTCTCTCCCTGCCCCATGAGCTCTATCATACCTCGCCTTAAAACTATGTATGGTTCCTGCCTCCACCACATCACTTTCTAGGCTATTCCATGGCCTGACTACTCTATGACTGAAGAAATACTTCCTAACATCCCTTTGATTCATCTGAGTCTTCAACTTCCAATTGTGACCTCTTGTGTCTGTGTCCCATCTCTGGAACATCCCGTCTTTGTCCACCTCGTCTATTCTGCACAGTATTTTATATGTCGTTATCATGTCTCCCCTGACCCTCCTGGCCTCCAGTGTCGTCAGGCCGATTTCCCTCAACCTTTCTTCATAGGACAATCCCCGTAGCTCTGGGACTAGTCTTGTTGCAAACCTTTGCACTTTCTCTAATTTCTTGACGTGCTTGACTAGGTGTGGATTCCAAACTGGTGCTGCATACTCCAGTATGGGCCTGACGTAGATGGTGTACAGAGTCTTAAACGAATCCTTACTGAGGTATCGGAACGCTATCCGTAGGTTTGCCAGGCGCCCGTATGCTGCAGCAGTTATCTGATTGATGTGCGCCTCAGGAGATATGCTCGGTGTTATACTCACCCCCAGATCTTTTTCCTTGAGTGAGGTTTGCAGTCTTTGGCCATCTAACCTATATTGTGTCTGCGGTCTTCTTTGCCCTTCCCCAATCTTCATGACTTTGCATTTGGCAGGGTTAAATTCAAGGAGCCAGTTGCTGGACCAGGCTTGTAGCCTGTCCAGATCTCTTTGTAGTCCTGCCTGATCCTCGTCCGATTCGATTCTTCTCATTAACTTCACATCGTCTGCAAACAAGGACACTTCTGAGTCTATCCCTTCCGTTATGTCGTTCACGTATACCAAGAACAGCACAGGTCCTAGGACTGACCCCTGTGGAACCCCGCTTGTCACAGGCGCCCACTCTGACACCTCGTCGCGTACCATGACTCGTTGTTGCCTCCCTGTCAGATATTCTCTGATCCATTGCAGTGCCTTTCCTGTTATGTGTGCCTGGTCCTCTAGCTTTTGCAGTAACCTCTTGTGAGGAACTGTGTCGAAAGCCTTCTTGCAGTCCAAAAATACGCAGTCGATCCACCCCTCTCTCTCTTGTCTTACTTCTGTCACCTTGTCATAAAACTCTAGTAGGTTTGTGACACAGGATTTTCCTTCCCTGAAACCGTGCTGGTTGTCAATTATACACTTGTTTCTTTCCAGGTGCCCCACCACTCTCCTCCTGATGATCTTCTCCATGACCTTGCATACTATACACGTTAGTGATACAGGTCTGTAGTTTAGTGCCTCATGTCTGTCTCCCTTTTTAAAAATTGGGACTACATTTGCCATTTTCCATACCTCAGGGAGTTGCCCATTTTCAAATGATGTGTTGAAGATCTTTGTTAATGGCTCACACAATATCTCTGCTCCCTCTTTAAGGACCCATGGAGAGATGTTGTCTGGTCCCACCGCCTTTGAGGTGTCAAGTTTGCATAGCAGCTTCTTCACCTCCTCCTTGGTTATATGTACCTCATCCAGCACTTGCTGGTGTGCCCCCCTGTTCTGATTTCTTGGAGTCCTACTGGTTTCCACTGTAAATACCTCTTTGAATCTTGTGTTGAGCTCCTGACATACCTCTCGGTCGTTTCTTGTGAATTCCCCATCACCCTTCCTCAGTCTGATTACCTGGTCCTTGACTGTTGTTTTCCTCCTGGTGTGTGTGTGTGTGTGTGTGTGTGTGTGAGTGTGTGTGTGTGTGTGTGTGTGTGTGTGTGTGTGTGTGTGTGTGTGTGTGTGTGTGTATGTGTGTGTGTGTGTGTGTTAGTGTTGGTAATGTCTCATGACATAAGTGTATGAGTTAGTTTTTGTGATACTGTTGTAAAAATCTGGAGAATGAGGGAGGAGTTTGGGGGATGAGTTGTAATTTAATGAAATATGTAAGTGTAGATAAATTAGAGATGTCAAATCTTATTTGGGAGTAATCAAAATGTTGACTTGGAAATGTTTCAATGTTGTTTGGAAAATGTCCAAAGGTGTTTATGTGAGTATTCAAATGATTTATGAGAATGTTCGAAGTAATCTGTGGGTTGTTCTGTAGTGAGATGATAAAGGTTGTCGATGAGAGAATATTTCTTAAGAGATATTGAGAAAAGGTGGTCTCAAATGATGTATGAGAGTGTTTTGAAGGTGTTCAAAGTAAAGTGAGTTGTCTGTGTGTGTTAGTTGGTCATAGAATTTTGTGAATATCTTGGTTACAGTGGTTTTAGTGGATTTAAGATGGGTGATGAGATGCATTTATGGATGTGAAATGTGATTTTTGTGTTTGTTCTGAAGAGGTGTGTTGGGAGACGGGTGAGTGGGTGTGAAGAAATGTGGGAGAGATGGAGAGGGGTATGGGGAGGGTTGTATTAAAAATTTAATGAAATATGGGGGGATTTTACTGAAAATAAAGGTAATGTGTGAATATTATAAAAAAAATTATAGAAGTGAAAAGTTATGATACACTGGAAAAGATTGGAGTGTGTAGAAACATGTCGCAGTAGTTGGGTAGCGAGATTACTTGTTGTGAGTATAATATTAATTTATGTGGATACAAGGAGATGGGTATGGAGAGGATTTTATTAGAATTTTAGTAATGTAATGAGGAATGTGTATTACATTTTAAGATTCAATAAAAAGTAGGGGAAAAATTTGTATCGAAAGAGGAAAAATCGTGAATAAATTGGTAAGTGATGAGGGTTGTGGGTATTGTTGTCGAACTAGAGATATCGAAAAAGATGTTATAAGTGGGTTGTTGTTCTGGGTGTTGTGGGTTGTGGGGTGTTGTGGGTTGTGGGTGTTGTGGGTTGTGGGAGTTGTCGAACTAGAGATACCGAAAAGATGTTATAAGTGGGTTGTTGTTGTGGGTGATGTGGGTTGTGGGTGTTGTGGGTTGTGGGTGTTGTGGGTTGTGGGTGTTGTCGAACTAGAGATACCGAAAAGATGTTATAAGTGGGTTGTGGGTTGTGGGTGTTGTGGGTTGTGGGTATTGTTGTCGAACTAGAGATACCAAAAAAGATGTTATAAGCGATAAACCATACCCCCGGCCGGGATTGAACCCGCGGTCATAGAGTCTCAAAACTCCAGCCCGTCGCGTTAGCCACTAGACCAGCTAGCCACAATAAGATTCATCCAACTAGGTATATTTCTACACCATAGGAAAGTTAGCACAGGCACCTCTGTGACCACAAATGCAAGTTTTTACAGACGAATCTCCAGCTAGCGTGGCCGTGACGAACTCATGTTGACTGCCGTCAACATGACTCAAGAAATCGTAATTACGATTTCTTGAGTCATGTTATAAGCGGGTTGTTGTGGGTTGTGAGTGTTGTGGGTTGTGGGTGTTGTTGTCGAACTAGAGATACCAAAAAAATATGTTATAAGTGGGTTGTTGTGAGTGTTGTGGGTTGTGGGGTGTTGTGGGTTGTGGGTTGTTGTGGGATGTGGGTGTTGTGGGTTGTGGGTGATGTCGAACTAGAGATGCTCAAAAGTGGTTATAAGTTGTGGGTTGTTGTTGTGGGTGTTGTGGGGTGTGGGTGATGTGGGTTGTGGGTGTTGTGGGATGTGGGTGATGTGGGTTGTGGGCATTGTTGTCGAACTAGAGATACCGAAAAAGAGGTGATTCTGTTGTAAGTGTTCGTGTGTGTTTTGTTTGTGTTCATGTTTTTTGCGCTCATGTTACATTTTAGTTGGAGGTGAGTGTACTCATAGAAATTGGTAATCGTCTTGGTTATAGTGATTTGAGGGGATTTGTGTGAAAAATGGGTGGTAGTCTGTGATGTTGATCTTAGTTTCTGGTGACTTTTAATGTTGTTTGGGCAGTATTAGGTGTTGTTTTGGTAGTATTCAGTGGTGTATTTGGGAGTATTCAGTGGTGTATTTGGGAGTACTCAAATGGTGTTTGAGACTATTCAAAGGTGTTTTTGAAGGTGTTCAAATGATGTGTAAGAGTATGAAGGAGTTCTGGGAGTATTCAGTGGTGATTTGGGGGTGTTCGAATGATGTTTTTGGAGTATTCAAAGGTAATTGATGGTGTTTTTGGTGTTGTTCAAAGTAAAGTGTCTGAGTTAGTTTTTGTGATACTATTGTAAAAATCTGGAGAATGAGGGAGGAGTTTTGGGGGATGAGTCGTAATTTAATGAAATATGTAAGTGTAGATAAATTAGAGATGTCAAATCTTATTTGGGAGTATTCAAAATGTTGTCTTGAAAATGTTTTAGTGATGTTTGGAAATGTTCAAAGGTGCTTTTGTGAGTATTCAAATGATTTATGAGAGTGTTCGAAGTAATCTGGGGGTTGTTCTGTAGTGAGATGATAAAGGTTGTCGAAGAGAGAATATTTCTTAAGACATATTGAGAAAAGTGTGTGTGTGTGTGTGTACTCACCTATTTGTGGTTGCAGGGGTCGAGTCCTAGCTCCTGGCCCCGCCTCTTCACCGGTTGCTACTAGGCCCTCTCTCTCCCCGCTCCATGAGCTTTATCAAACCTCGTCTTAAAACTGTGTATGGTTCCTGCCTCCACTACGTCATTTTCTAGGCTATTCCACTGCCTTACAACTCTATGACTGAAGAAATACTTCCTACTATCTCTCTGACTCATTTGTGTCTTCAACTTCCAATTGTGGCCTCTTGTTTCTGTGTCCCCTCCCTGGAACATCCTGTCCTTGTCCACCTTGTCTATTCCATGCAGTATTTTATATGTCGTTATCATGTCTCCCCTGACCCTCCTGTCCTCCAGTGTCGTCAGGCCGATTTCCCTTAATCTTTCTTCATAGGACATTCCCCTTAGCTCTGGAACTAACCTTGTTGCAAACCTTTGTACTTTCTCTAGTTTCTTGACGTGCTTTATCAAGTGCGGGTTCCAAACAGGTGCTGCATACTCCAGTATGGGCCTGACATACACGGTGTACAGTGTCTTGAATGATTCCTTACTAAGGTGTCGGAATGCTGTTCTCAGGTTTGCCAGGCGCCCATATGCTGCAGCAGTTATCTGATTGATGTGTGCTTCCGGAGACATGCTCGGTGTTATACTCACCCCAAGATCTTTCTCCTTGAGTGAGGTTTGCAGTCTTTGGCCACCTAGCCTATACTCTGTCTGTGGTCTTCTGTGCCCTTCCCCTATCTTCATGACTTTGCATTTGGCAGGATTAAATTCGAGAAGCCATTTGCTGGACCAGGTGTGTGTGTGTGTGTGTGTGTGTGTGTGTGCATATTAACTTCGTAATATGTAAAATTGTGACTAGTGAATTTATCGAAAAGTGGTTACAAGTTGTAAGTGTTGTGGTGACTTTTTCTGATGAAATAGTTAAAATGAGAAAAATGTCTAGACTTGAGGAGAGTGAATCTTTTGTAAAGAAATTGTGGATTGTTGTGGGTATTAACGAAAAAAATGTGAAATTATTTGGGTTATCCTGGGTTAAGAGTGAAAATGTGTAATGTTTTCCCTATGTTGTATATGAAATGTGTAATACTGAGATGGTGACGACGAAGAAGATCCAGAACAAAATGCACAGAATTTCTTCAAGAGAAAAATATGTTGATTTTAGTCAATGAAATGTATCTTTTTTTCAATGATTTTTTTTTATTGGATGTATATGAAATGCATTGGTTGTATAATAAATAAATGAAAATATTGTGTATTAGTGTTATCCTGCATTTTATTGTCTGCTTGACAAGATTCAACCGGTGTGTGTGGTCATCATGTGATGTCACTGACATAGGGGGAAGTCGACAAGATTCAGCCTGTGTGTGTGAGGTCATCATGTGATGTCACTGACATAGGGGGAAGTCGACAAGATTCAGCCTGTGTGTGTGAGGTCGCCACGTGACGTCACTGACCGCCGAGTAAACACAGGTGGGGTGATGTCACACTTGTTTAGACCTGTAGTAAGAGAAAGTACCATGCCCCATAGGAGTTCATTTGAATGCTTACCCCCTGAGGGGGGAATTAAAAAAACTTGATCCAAGGAGATGGAGTCTTTGTATTATTTGATATCGAGAAAAACTTGATCCGAGGAATTGGAGCAGGGAATTTGGGATGCAAGTGGGAGTCCATTTTGAATGCTTACCCCCAGAGGGGGGAATCCAGTGGAGTCCATTTTGAAATGCTTACCACCAGAGGGGGGAATTCAAAGAATTTGATCCGAGGAGATGGAGTCTTTGTATTATTGTTATTGAGAAAAACTTGATTCGAGGAGATGGAGCAGGAATATTTGGGGTGGAAGTGGGTGGTGGGAGGTGTGGGGGGGAAAATCTTTGTATTATTGATATTGAGAAAAACTTGATCCGAGGAATTGGAGCAGGAATTTTTTTGGGGGGGGGTGAAAGTGGGACGGAGAACCTCAAAAACTTGATCCGAGGAAGTGGAGCAGGGAATTTGGGATGCAAGTGAGAGTCCATTTTGAATGCTTACCCCGAGGGGAGAATCCATAAAAACTTGATCCAAGGAGATGGAGTCTTGGTATTGTTGATATTGAGAAAAACTTGATCCAAGGAGATGGAGTAGAAATACTTGGACATAGAGGGTAGAAGTGGATGGTGGGAGGTGTGGGGGGAAAATCTTTGTATTATTGATATCGAGAAAAACTTGATCTGAGGAATTGGAGCAGAGAATTTGGGATGCAAGTGGGAGTCCATTTTGAATGCTTACCCCCAGAGGGGGGAATCCAAGGAGATGGAGTCTTGGTATTATTGTCAAGGGGGTTTTCGATAACGTGGATGGGGTAAGAATACTCACGTAGGCTGGTAGTACGTATAATATATAACGGGAAGTATGGGAAAGCACCAACAGCAGACCTGCCTCTCTCTGCTCCCTATCTTCAACTGACCCACAAGTGCCTACGGGTGAAGGTGTTTGAAATCCTGCTATGGTCAGCAGCAATATGAATAACAGTGATTCACACAGACAGTTGGTAGTGAGTCATCTACTGGTACACTGGTTACTGGTAACTGTTTACTAGGAACTGGTACTACTACGGAGTGCTGTAAATGTCGTATATTGTGGTATCCAATCGAGCTGCCATACCTACCACCTGGCTTCCTACAATAAATAGTACTCACCTCTCACCCTATATTAAGACTACAAATATTTTAAGTAATGAGTGTACTGTTTTTTGATGCTGCAGTCAGAGGTCATGTGAGATCACTTTCCTAAGTTGTCTGGGAATTAGCATGAGGTGTTACCGAGACCATGGCTTCCTGTAGTGTCTTGGAATCTCAGGTTAAAGTGTTGGAGGAGATTCTACTTCTTCAGGAGGAAAATAGAAGGCTGAAGCTTTGCCTAGATGGTTTTGGGAGTGAGTGTGAGATGGTTGGTGCTGGTAAGGAGGAAAAGGATACCAGCAGTGAGAGTTGCAGCCACTTTAAGTGGCAAGTGATTCACACAGATGGTTGGTAGTGAGTCATCTACTGGTACACTGGTTACTGGTAACTGTTTACTAGGAACTGGTACTACTACTGAGATTATTGATATCGAGAAAAACTTGATCCAAGGAAGTAGAGCAGGAATATTTGGGGTTAAAGTGGGTGGTGGGAGGGGTACCTATAGGGGGAACCTCAAAACTTGATCCGAGGAGATGGAGAGCACAAGAAAATGAAATTCCAAAAAAATTTGAAAAAAATCGGAAAAAAATATGGGGGGCGGGGGCAATCTGGACGATGCTGCAGAAGGCGCTGCAGAAGGCATGGGCAGGCGCGAGGGTGGGCGCGGGTCAGCGCGGGCGGGCCCCCGGTTGGGAGGGAGCATGGGGTGCAGGGGCGTGGGTGGGCGGTTGAGGGCGAGGTGGTCGAGGGTGAGGTGGTCGAGGGTGAGGTCAAGATCGCAGGTCGGCGCAGGCGGGCTGGCTCTCAGGCAGGCGTGCGGGCGCGGAAGGAGACCACTCAGCCATAGACCTTTCGGGAGGAGACCGCTCAGGAGGAGCCACTCTGTAGAAGAAACCACTCAGCCTCCTTCAGCACTACGCGTGTGAGATAACTTAAGCCACCCCTGGTCACTGCAGGTGGCTCCTTCAACCTCACAAATCTTATCCACATCTATCCTAGACCAGTACTGTAGATTAAGGTTGGATAACACCAATAGGCATGGCGTTACAAATAAGTCGTGGACTGTATGTATAAATTGGACCGATTAGAAAAGGGGAGAAGGGGTTACACATGAACATAATGAGACTACCACTTACCAGGTTTTCTCTGGTGGCCACTTGATGTAGCTGGATCACCCACAACCTATCATATTATAACATACCTAACTGGCCAGCATCAGTTTGTTATAACTAGAAAGGTTACTTAACTGTGGGTGGTTGATGTTCCTTATTTCCTTCATCCACCATCTCATTTCAATGTCCTGCTACACCGATATGAATCTTATTCCAGCAGGATGAGGTATCCGTTGGTTTGTCTTGGTTTAGGAGCTGTGACTCCGTAAAATCTCCAAGATCCTTGGGACCAGAATCACGAGGTTAACATGTGCTCACTCACTCAGGAAATGGTGGCTCATATCACTTCAACCACTCCTTAACTTAGTGCTATTATCACTGGTTTCACTACAATTCACAAGTCGACTTAATGTTTCATGAATTTTACACATGTTAGAGGTCGCTCCATTAAGATCTGAGCTCGATGAGTGTTAATTAAATAGTCGGGTAATCTTCCCCCCGAACACTCGTCATGCCATGCCCCATTGGACCCGGCTTGGCATCTCTCACTATTTACTGGTCATAGTGATCCCGCAAATTATGTTCCTTCACTCTTCATTAGGAACAGTTACAACACTTCCTATTATGAAGTGGGACCACTAATCACATTTCGACCATCAGAACTGCCAATTTCTTGGTTCCATGTTAACTAGTACACTCTCCCAGGCCAATTCCCCCACAAACCTCCCGATGCCCACCTCGGCCTCCCCTCTGCCCATCGGCACAGGCGCAGAGGTTCCCTGTTGGTTCTCTTCCATTTTCAAATACATTTTTTGACCAACATCAACACATTAAACACCTATTAGGCACTATAACTTCGGAAAATTAAATATTTTCCACAAAACCTCTCTATGACACCCTGGGTTTGGGGTCTATATGCTGTTGAAACAGTGGGTTTAACTCCGACCCTGGACATAGCCTCACAGAAAATCTTTGATGTGAAATTCATCCCTCGGTCAGATTGAAGCTCTTTCTCAGTAGTAGTACCAGTTCCTAGTAACCAGTTACCAGTAACCAGTGTACCAGTAGATGGCTCACTACCAACCGTCTCTGAGTGAATCACTGTCTGTATTCATATTGCTGCTGACCACAGCAGTATTTCAAACACCCCCTCACATATGGGTACTGGGGTTAGTCAGTCTTACGTGAGAGAGCAGGGAGGCAGGTCGCGGCTGTTTGGCGCTTCACATACTTTCAGTTCCAATATACGTACTTCCAGCCTACGTGAGTATTTTTACCCAATCCACGTGTTCGAACCCCACATGACAAATGGTGGCAGCGGTGGGATTAGTTCTTTAATTGCTCCAAAAGCTGCTATTTTAGCAAACGGTTCTGTGAATGGTTTAACCTCGTCAGGGACAAAAGCTGAGGACTGGGCAGCATTGATAAATGATGATAAAAGTTTGTTTAATCTAACAGCAAAGGCACTCAACGATTCATTAGTCATGGGTGTAGCATTCACTAGTTCCCTAAGAACGACATATGGATCAGCTGTTTTTACTGGTACAAGGAAAGAACGAATCAGTTCCTCATATTGTGACCACTTAGTAAGATTCCTGAAGTCACGCATATCAAGGAGATCAACAACGTGAACAGCAGCAGGGGATCGATGAAGAGCTTCTTTAGCAAGTCTGATAAGACTTTCCTCTGAAGGAGGACCTTCAACTAGAGCATTAGCACGAGAACGAATGGCAGTAAACCATGCTTCAAGACTATGTACATGGCCATTGAATAAAGGTAACGCATCAAGGGAATCACGAGTATAACTATAGTATCTCAGTGTCTGGGTCAGTCTGTCAGTCGCTAAGGAACTGTGAGGACTGATGACAGGAGCAGCAGTAGCCTGAGAGGTCTGAGTGTCGACATTCATGGCCCTAATCCAATCCAAGTGTATCCAACTACTAGCGAACCGTGGGAAAGAGTTGCGCTAGATTTGTTAACTAATTTCCAATGTTCCCTCCAAGGCAACAAACATCTGTGTGTTATGGTAGACCATTTCACCAGATATTGTGAGTTAGTTCCTATTGCAGATAAGACTGCCGAGACAGTAGCTAAAGCGTTTAAAGAACGCATTATCTGCAGGCATACCACCCCTAAGTCCCTAGTAACAGATAATGGAGGTGAATTCTGTAATGAGATTCTTGAAAATTTGTGTACCTTGTTCAAGATCTCTAAATCCACCATTGTTCCTCATCATCCTGCCAGCAATGGGTTAGCAGAACGAACCAATAAGAAAGTACTTGATGTCTTGAGAGCCACTATCAATCCCAAAAGTGAAACTTGGGATGAAGTTATACCTGATGTGCAGTGTGCTATAAATTCTGCTTACAATGTTTCTATAGGTGACACTCCACATTATGCACTGTATGGTGTAGATAAACGTTTGCCTTATGAGTTGTTATATTCTAATCCGAAACCAAATTACAACCCTGATGATTTCATAGCAACTCGTACCAGCTTAGCTCAAAGTGTTTTTAGAAGAATCCGTGAAACACTTCATAAATCAAATACAGCATGAGTTAGCCAATGCAACAGAGTTTGATCCTCCCAGAGATGACACCCATTCTGCATATGTCAATCTTACCCTAGCAGAGTTGGGGTTAAATGTAAATAACCTGTATAGATGAATAATTACAGTATCAACTTATCAGTATTCAAGAATTTTTTTTTTGTGTTCACGTTCTCTCCAAATTCTGAGAGTTAACAGTCTAGATTTGAGTGCACCGAATCTGCCTTTCTGTTAAACACTTCTTTCTTTGTATATATTCCTTCCTCAGAATCCGTAGATCACATGAATACAGATCGATCGATCAAAATTTTTTTTTATCACTTCTATTGTGTAATCTCAACGTTGAGTTTCATTCGATGAGTTTTTGTTGAGTTTCATTTCATGAGTTTCATTCGTTGAGTTTCATTCGATGAGTTTCATTTGATGAGTTTCATTCGATGAGTTGTGTTATATTATATCTTGTATTGCATTACAGTTTCAGTTACGTAAGCTTCCATTCCAATATTCTGCTTATGTATGTTATAATGTTCAATTGTTGTGTACTTTGACATTGTATAGAATCAGCCCAAGCCGTATACCTGCCATCTCTAGTTTGTATTAGTTGTATGTCGGGACGACATACGTTAGCGTCGCCGAGCTCTCAGTACTAGTACCAGTTCCTAGTAACCAGTTACCAGTAACCAGTGTACCAGTAGATGACTCACTACCAATTGTCTCTGCATGAATCACTGTCTGTATTCATATTGCTGCTGACCACAGCAGTATTTCAAACACCCCCTCACATATGGGTACTGGGGTTAGTCTTACGTGAGAGAGCAGGGAGGCAGGTCGCGGCTGTTTGGCGCTTCACATACTTTCAGTTCCAATATACGTACTTCCAGCCTACGTGAGTATTTTTACCCAATCCACGTGTTCGAACCCCACATGACATCTTTAGAGAATCTGAACTGTGCAAAGAACCAAAATAGGACTCTCACAATAGCCTTAGCACTAATCTTGCATAGGGGTACAGCCTCTGGATACCGAGTAGTCGTATCCATTATAGTAAGATATTGGTTGCCAAGCCTAGTTTTTGGGAGAGGTCCCACACAGTCTACTATGAGGCGAGAGAAGGGTTCACCTTGTATGGCAATAGGTAAGAGAGGCACAGGAGGAGGTTTTTGTGCAGGCTTTCCAATGATCTGGCAAATAGCACAGTTTCTCAAGTACTCAGTCATGGTGTCCTTCATCTTGGGCCAGAAGAAATATCGGGCTAATTTTCCTAGAGTCTTTCTAATTCCCAAATGTCTGCCCATGGGGCTAGAATGGGCCACTTCCAACACCAACTCCCGAAATCAGACAGGTAAAACCAAAATCTGTTTTAGTTTGAAATGTGGATTAACTAAAGAAGCAGTCGACGGAAATTTCTTCATCAGGATACCGTCAGAGTATTAAAAACATTCCTTACCAGCAGCTTCCATCTCAGTAAGCACTTAATCTCATGCCTGCTTCAATGACGGGTCTTATAGCTGTTCTTTCAATAATTATCCTGATTAATGTCGTTACTCCAAAATGGGGTAAAGTCTACCACTTGGGACTTTGGAAGCTGATTTTCGACTTCGGGTTGATCATCGGCACTGAACAAAGCATCCAAATAGCAATCTGAGGACTCATCAGGAGTAGGCAGTGGTTCCAAATCTTTACCCTTGTTATAGCTGTAAGCGGGAATAAACGAGGACCTTCCTTACACCCTTCAATGGCGTAAGTCTCACCAGAGAACTTCTCTATAACGTAAGGTTCTCGGCAAATTCCTCCTCTTCCTAGATCATTACCCACCAATAGATCCATGCACTTGATGGGAAAGTCATTATCGGAAATGCCCACAACAGCTTCATCTTGATATGAATCTACGCTTACATACACCTTATGAAGGGGTACCCTCGTGATAGCGCCACTGTAACCTTCTAGCAGAACATCCAGGTTAATATAGGTGTGATCATTTAAAGGAAGTACTCCTTTTCTCAGTAAGGTCAGGTAGCTTCCCATATCCCGATAGGATACTATGTTCACCATTTGGTCCTCTGAAATTCCAGCCTTACCCTTGAAAAAGTAGAGAAGCATGGCCTCCCAAACTTTGTCAGCGAACATCTCAGAGGATATTAGGCACTTCGGCTTAGAGGTCTGATCCACTAAAGCTCCTTCTTTCAGGGGGCTCCCCTCTTTCTTCAACTTGGAAGACGTCATCTGTACAGGTAATGTTTCCGAACCTGACTGCCTACGGTCTCGATTCAATTGGAAACATGAGTGCCTCCGATGGCCTGGTTTCTGGCAACAAGAGCAAGTTGGTCCTCTTCTTGGTGTATCCATCTCATTATAAGATGGTCTTCCTTTACCATTACCAGGGACGACACTAGAGTAGGCTTTTGCTGAATGAAGAGGCGAGGTCTGCTGATCCGTTTTCCTAGGAGAGAAGGGCTGACTCTTAGAACATAACCTGGTTTTTTCTCTAGACACTTTTTCCTTTGTCAATTGAGAGGTTATCCCGAAATGATCAGCTAGGGAAGCAGAGGCCAACACATCTGCAGTCTGGTGTTCGATGACGAAGGAGCATACTTTGCCCGTCAGAGAGTTATGATATTCTTCTTGTAAGATTAACTGTATCAGACGCTCCATAGCATCACACCCAGATGACCTCAGCCATTGCTCTAGAGCCACCTTCTTTTGCCGGGCAAACTCTACCCAGGTTTGGCCAGGCAGTCTTTGTGAAGAGCGGAAGGTACGCTGATAACTTAAGGGAAGTAAGTCATACTCTTTTAAAATGATCTTAACTGCCTCGTAATCTACATACTTGTCATAAGGGAGAGCTGCAGTACATCACTGAGCCTTACCCTTAAGTGTGGTGTGAAGTAGGGTAACCCAATGTTCTCGAGACCATCTCATCCCTTGTTCCTGATTCTCAAATGTGTTGAAGTGCCCAAGTCTGTGTCACAGAACCTGGGCACTAATGAGGGAGCTCTGTGCAGGTCAAAGGTGAAGGTTGGAGAGGCAAACGACTTTATGGAAAATTTTATAGGGGTTACCTGTATGTACCTCAACATTACATTCATACAAGTAATCTCATTGGTAGACAACAACCATATTGTTTACCGTAGTCACCCCGTGTAGACATGTGAGAAAACTTAGCCACCCCTGGTCACTGCAGGTGGTTCCTTCGACCTCACAAGCTTACCCATGTCTATCTGAGACCAGTATGAATTGGATAACACCCACAAGTATGGCACTACTAATTAATTGTGGACTGTATAGATTATATTATAGATTATATTATTTTAACTGAATGAAGGGGGGGGGGGTAGGTTACACATGGATATATTCATCAAGGAAAAAACTTATATATAATACCACCACTTACCAGATATTCTCTGGTGGTCACTTGATGTAGCTGGATCACCCACAACCTATCCAATTACAACATACCTAACTGGCCAGTATCAGTCTGCTATAACTAGAAGGGTTACTTAACCGTGGGTGATTGATGCTCCTTATTTCCTCCATTCACCATCTCATTTCAATGTCCTGCTACACTGACACGGTTCTTATTCCAGCAGGACGACGTATCCATTGGTTAGTCCCAGTTTAGAAGTCGTGACTCCATAAAACTTCACTATCCTCGGGACAGGAACCATGAAGTCTACAAGTGTTCACTTGGAGCAAGGCAACTTATTTCACTTCACACATTCTCTTAACTTAGTGTTATTATCACTGATTACATTACAATTCACAAGACAATTTAATGTCTCATCATTATTATGCACATTAAGATCTGAGACCGATGAGTGATGATTAAATCACAGGCATTTTCCCCTGGACACACTCAATGGCATCGCACCAGTCACCACCGCTCCTACCATTTTTCACTAATTTTACCACTTTATTACGGTGGTCCCGTAAATCACGTTCCCTCACTCTTCACCAGGAACAGTTACGACACTTCCTATTATGAAGTGAGGCCTATATTATTCTTTAGGCCGCCGTGAACGCCAATTTCCTGGTCCCATGCTTTCCCAGCCTCTTAACTCCATTCAAAACACTCACGCTCGTCCTCCCCATCTCGACCTCTCCCCTGCCCATCAGCACAGGTGCAGAGCTTCCCCGTTGGTTCTAGTCCATTTTCAGATACATTTCCTGACCCCCATCAACACATTAAACACCTATTAGGCACTATAGCTTTGGAAATTAAATATTTTCCACACTGCGGCAGAGCGGAGGTCATTGTTAGACGACTTAAATTGCGTCTTCCTCTAGGAGACGATTCCAGCCCGCTCTAGATTGTTTACCTGGAGTTTACCTGGAGAGAGTTTCGGGGGTCAACGGCCCCGCGGCCCGGTCTGTGACCAGGCCTCCTGGTGGATCAGCCCCTGATCAACCAGGCTGTTGCTGCTGGCTGCACGCAAACCAACGTACGAGCCACAGCCCGGCTGATCAGGAACTGACTTTAGGTGCTTGTCCAGTGCCAGCTTGAAGACTGCCAGGGGTCTGTTGGTAATCCCCCTTATGTGTGCTGGGAGGCAGTTGAACAGTCTCGGGCCCCTGACACTTATTGTATGGTCTCTTAACGTGCTAGTGACACCCCTGCTTTTCATTGGGGGGATGGTGCATCGTCTGCCAAGTCTTTTGCTTTCGTAGTGAGTGATTTTCGTGTGCAAGTTCGGTACTAGTCCCTCTAGGATTTTCCAGGTGTATATAATCATGTATCTCTCCCTCCTGCGTTCCAGGGAATACAGGTTTAGAAACCTCAAGCGCTCCCAGTAATTGAGGTGTTTTATCTCCGTTATGCGCGCCGTGAAAGTTCTCTGTACATTTTCTAGGTCGGCAATTTCACCTGCCTTGAAAGGTGCTGTTAGAGTGCAGCAATATTCCAGCCTAGATAGAACAAGTGACCTGAAGAGTGTCATCATGGGCTTGGCCTCCCTAGTTTTGAAGGTTCTCATTATCCATCCTGTCATTTTTCTAGCAGATGCGATTGATACAATGTTATGGTCCTTGAAGGTGAGATCCTCCGACATAATCACTCCCAGGTCTTTGACGTTGGTGTTTCGCTCTATTTTGTGGCCAGAATTTGTTTTGTACTCTGATGAAGATTTAATTTCCTCATGTTTACCATATCTGAGTAATTGAAATTTCTCATCGTTGAACTTCATATTGTTTTCCGCAGCCCACTGAAAGATTTGGTTGATGTCCGCCTGGAGCCTTGCAGTGTCTGCAATGGAAGACACTGTCATGCAGATTCGGGTGTCATCTGCAAAGGAAGACACGGTGCTGTGGCTGACATCCTTGTCTATGTCAGATATGAGGATGAGGAACAAGATGGGAGCTAGTACTGTGCCTTGTGGAACAGAGCTTTTCACCGTAGCTGCCTCGGACTTTACTCTGTTGACGACTACTCTCTGTGTTCTGTTAGTGAGGAAATTATAGATCCATCGACCGACTTTTCCTGTTATTCCTTTAGCACGCATTTTGTGCGCTATTACGCCATGGTCACACTTGTCGAAGGCTTTTGCAAAGTCTGTATATATTACATCTGCATTCTTTTTGTCTTCTAGTGCATTTAGGACCTTGTCGTAGTGATCCAATAGTTGAGACAGACAGGAGCGACCTGTTCTAAACCCATGTTGCCCTGGGTTGTGTAACTGATGGGTTTCTAGATGGGTGGTGATCTTGCTTCTTAGGACCCTTTCAAAGATTTTTATGATATGGGATGTTAGTGCTATTGGTCTGTAGTTCTTTGCTATTGCTTTACTGCCCCCTTTGTGGAGTGGGGCTATGTCTGTTGTTTTTAGTAACTGAGGGACGACCCCCGTGTCCATGCTCCCTCTCCATAGGATGGAAAAGGCTCGTGATAGGGGCTTCTTGCAGTTCTTGATGAACACAGAGTTCCATGAGTCTGGCCCTGGGGCAGAGTGCATGGGCATGTCATTTATCACCTGTTCGAAGTCATTTGGCGTCAGGATAACATCGGATAGGCTTGTGTTAATCAAATTTTGTGGCTCTCTCATAAAAAATTCATTTTGATCTTCGACTCTCAGTCTGGTTAGCGGCTTGCTAAAAACTGAGTCATATTGGGACTTGAGCAGCTCACTCATTTCCTTGCTGTCATCTGTGTAGGACCCATCTTGTTTAAGTAGGGGCCCAATACTGGACGTTGTTCTCGATTTTGATTTGGCATAGGAGAAGAAATACTTTGGATTTCTTTCGATTTCATTTATGGCTTTTAGTTCTTCCCGCGATTCCTGACTCCTAAAGGATTCTTTTAGCTTAAGTTCGATGCTTGCTATTTCTCTGACCAGTGTCTCCCTACGCATTTCAGATATATTGACCTCTTTTAGCCGCTCTGTTATTCTTTTCCGTCGCCTGTAAAGGGAGCGCCTGTCTCTTTCTATTTTACATCTACTCCTCCTTTTTCTTAGAGGAATAAGCCTTGTGCATACATCGAGTGCCACCGAGTTAATCTGTTCTAGGCATAAGTTGGGGTCTGTGTTGCTTAGTGTATCTTCCCAGCTTATATCGGTTAGGACTTGGTTTACTTGGTCCCACTTTATGTTTTTGTTATTGAAGTTGAATTTGGTGAATGCTCCCCCGTGACTAGTCTCATTTTGTCGGTCTGGGGCTCCACGCATACATGTCTGAACCTCAATTATGTTGTGATCTGAGTATATTGTTTTTGATATGGTGACATTTCTTATCAGATCATCATTATTAGTGAAGATGAGGTCTAGTGTATTCTCCAGTCTAGTAGGCTCTATTATTTGCTGGTTTAAATTGAATTTTGTGCAGAGATTTAAAAGCTCGTGTGAGTGTGAGTTTTCATCAGAGCTGCCTCCTGGTGTTATTACTGCAACAATATTATTTGCTATATTCCTCCATTTTAGGTGCCTTAAGTTGAAATCCCCCAGGAGCAAGATGTTGGGTGCAGGAGCTGGAAGATTTTCCAGACAGTGGTCAATTTTTAACAGCTGTTCCTGGAATTGCTGGGATGTTGCATCCGGAGGCTTGTAGACTACCACAATGACTAGGTTTTGGTTCTCGACCTTTACTGCTAAAACTTCCACTACATCATTTGAGGCATTAAGCAGTTCTGTGCAAACAAGTGACTCTGCAATGTACAGGCCAACCCCCCCCCCTTTTGCCTGTTCACTCTGTCACATCTGTATAGGTTGTAACCTGGGATCCATATTTCGTTGTCCAAGTGATCCTTTATGTGGGTCTCAGTGAAAGCCGCGAACATTGCCTTTGCCTCTGCAAGCAGTCCACGGATGAAAGGTATTTTGTTGTTTGTTGCTGGCTTTAGACCCTGTATATTTGCAAAGAAGAATGTTATCGGACTGGTGGTATTGTTGGTACTGGGGGGGATTTTTTTTCCGCCATTAGTATCTGTATCTGTTGGTTTGGAGTGGAGGCCATCGACTGTGGTTCCACTCCAGGAATGACTGGATTTGGTGTACGATTTCTGCCATTTCCTGCCAGTTTTTTTTTCCTTCCTGGCACTAAAAAACCTCTCCCTCTTGAGTGGCTGTGGCTACCCAGGTTTTCCCATGGCCTGGATGTTTTGTATCTTTTTGTCCCCTTTAGATGGTATGCCTGGCAATTTAAGTTATAGCACAGTCTTTCCTGTACTGAAGAGGTACACATTTCAGGGTGAAAAAGCTTACAGGAAGGGAGTTTGCATTTTCCTGTTGTCATATGGGCATGGCATTTTCTAGGGTGGTCATAGTTGCATGTCCCATCTGTTTTTCCAGATTTCCCATGCCAGCAGATACCAAGTGCATAGTATGTGCACAGGCTTGGTTTCCGCTTGCCTTGGGTTTCTGTGACTGTATTCCCTGTTGGTGCATGTTTCCCTGTCTTACTTCTATCCTCCCTAGCACCAACAATGGAGCTCCCACCAGTTGTTTTTGGTAATTTATCCTCAGTATTGCTATTGGAGTCCTCTTGTTTGCTATTTCCTGCGGTATTTCTAGTTTGCAATATTGGTTTTATCTTATCTTTGACTACACTTGTTTCCCTACTATGGCTCCTGTCCCCTATGAGGTCATTTATATGTATTCCTTCCTGCGTATAATTCCCGACTACCTCGACAAATTCTCCAGCTTCACCATTACTGTCTCCCAGGACAGCACCTCCAGCTTCACCATTACTGTCTCCCAGGACAGTATCTCCAGCTTCACCATTACTGTCTCCCAGGACAGTATCTCCAGCTTCACCATTTCTGTCTCCCAGGACAGCACCTCCCGCTTCACCATTACTGTCTCCCAGGACAGCACTATCAGCCCCACATTTACTGACTACCAGGACATCACCTCCAGCCTTACAGTTTGTGACTACATGGCCAGTATCAAGGGCAGTACCATTCAGCCCAGACTTTTTATGTTCCCATCTGTTGTAGAAAGCTTCCAGGTTGTCTATGAAAGCAGCTTTGATGTTGTCCTCTTTTAATACCCTTGTGATTTTAGTCCACAGATTTTCCTCATTTGGGCATACCCAAAAACACTTCTCTGTTTTAATACTGCTTGTAGCTAGTTCTGGGATATCTGCACAAGGGGCGTGACACCAATTTCCACAAAAATGACAATTTATCCATGTGGAAGCCCGTTTGTTTGACTGACCACAGACTACACACAGCTTCATAATGATTTGAATGGTTGATTTACTGCAATTCTACTAGCAACCTCTTGAATATTCTATTAATAACCTCCTTAAATGAAGCTCTAGCTATTTGTATTTCTGTTTCTAACTGTTTTTGTATATTGGACAGCTTACCGTCACGTTCCTGATTTTTAATGTTTGTGTTTATAAGGGCGCCTACAACCCCATCCGCGGCTGTTTTACTAGTGGGTCTTACTACAATTTCTTCTTGCATCACTCGGTCAGTGTTTTCAATATCACTTGTGTCACTTTCCCTTAGATTTCCATCTGCACTGGATTGAACACCATTTAATTCTAAGGGAATTAATTTATTAATTTTACACAAACTTTCCTGACCACGACAAAACACTTTGACGTTTCTGACACCTTGTGCATCTGGGTATAATGTAACTAGCTAGCCCAGAGGCCACAATGCTCGATGTTGCTCAGTATCAATTAACACAATGTCACCTGGTTGAATGTTCTGTCAGTTTACTGCCTCTGGCACACCATAAAAGTGTTCACGTAGTATAAGAAGATATTCTTTATGCCACACATCAGACCAATGAGTAATTACCTTATTTAACATCTTGAACTTATCACTCAACACGGTCACATTATTGTAATCCTCATCACTTCCCTCGGGATTATCTCTATAGATAGGTGCAGCTTCTAACCTTCATCCACATATTAGGTGAGAGGGAGTCAGGATCTCCGCATCAGGAGTGTCGCTCATGTATGACAGAGAGCGATTGTTTACCTGAGTCTCTGCCTCCACCAACACTGCACGGAATTCCTCCAAATTAATTCTCTTCCTGTGTAGCACCTTACGAAGACATCTTTTCACTGTACCTATCATTCTTTCGTACAATCCTCCCTGCCAAGGGGCTCTGGGAGTAATAAATTTTCAGACACACCCTCACCGGGTCAACAAAGATTGTACATCATCACTCTTATTTAATTCCATCAAGTGTTGAGCACCCGCTACAAAATTGGTGGCATTATCTGAGATCATCAATCTTGGACAGGATCTCCTGGCTGCAAATTTCCAGAACAGCTGTATGAACTGTTCTGCAGACAAGTCCTGAGCCACTTCTAGATGAACAGCCCTAGTAGCTGTACAAGTAAATAGACATACATACACCTTCAAAGAAACACCACTTGTCACACGACTTGATAACCCTTTTTACACTTTGCCGTCCTTGTGGAATCCAGAAGGTTTCCCGAATACAATTTAATGTATCCTGTACCCCACCATGCATCACGTTATTATGGGCATTAAAGACAATCAAGGTTGTCAGGTGATGAGTTTTGGGCAGCAAGATAGGGTGTTTAGCATATTCACCCAATTCAGCATTTTGTAACCTGCCTCTGCACCTAATTACATCATCCTCTAAATACAGCCCCAGCTTTTCTATTATTGAGCCTTTCACAATTTTTCCTTCCATCATTAATTTAATCTCATCCCTTTAGGTTTCTTCTTGTACCCTCTGTAGCCAGTATTTCAGAGGATGGGGAAAATTATATGAGATATTCATCTTACTTATAAATTTAAACACTAACCTTGTCACGTTAATCAGCTTGGGTAAGGAAGAATACCTATTCATATCAATGACTAAGGAGGGACTACTGACTGGAGCGGTGCTCACCGTAATTTCGACAGGAGCAATATGTGCCTTTTGCACCGGCCAGTTAATCTTGTCCACCAGCCAACTTGGCCCTTTAAACCACAATAAAGCACTCACAAATTTTTCATAAGTCAAGCCTCGAGACAAGAAGTCAGCCGGATTCTCGTCACCAGGGATGTGATTAAAGGTTAACATATGCTGACCCAAACTGTTATATTTCTCCTGCATTTGATTGATTTCAGCGACTCTGTTTTGTACGTACAAATCTTACTGTTACCATTACGAATCCATTGTAAGGATACCTCATTATCATACCAAATTACGGTGTCGCTGATATTTATCTCTCGCAATTTATTTCTTATATAATCGGCTAATTTGACACCTACATAAATGGCTGTTAATTCCAACTGAGGTAAGGTACGTGATTTGATTGGAGCCACCTTAGCCTTAGACATAACAGAAATAGCACTATTACATTGAAGGTAAGCGACTACTCCATATGCCAATTTCGAAGCATCGCAAAAAATGTGGAGTACATTTTCTCCATCTTGACTGGCCACATTACGTGGGAACTCCAACATTGGTAATTTTACATATTCACCTATTAGTTCTTCCCACCTTTCAACAAATTCCTCAGGTAGGGTTTCATCCCAAACACACTTAAGCTTCCATGCTTCTTGTATCAACAATTTTCCTCTTATGGTAAGTGGGGACACTAAGCCTAGTGGATCGAAGCATTTTGAAACTTCCGCAAGACTCTCTTGGTTAATTTATTGGGCATGCTGTAGTTATTAGACTTTAACGATAACAAGTCTCTCTCTGTTTCCCAAATCAGTCCCAGCACAATGAAAAGCAGGGGTGTCACTAGCACGTTAAGAGACCATACAATAAGTGTCAGGGGCCCAAGACTGTTCAACTGCCTCCCAGCACACATAAGGGGGATTACCAACAGACCCCTGGCAGTCTTCAAGCTGGCACTGGACAAGCACCTAAAGTCGGTTCCTGATCAGCCGGGCTGTGGCTCGTACGTTGGTTTGCGTGCAGCCAGCAGCAACAGCCTGGTTGATCAGGCGCTGATCCACCAGGAGGCCTGGTCACAGACCGGGCCGCGGGGGCGTTGACCCCCGAAACTCTCTCCAGGTAAACTCCAGCACATTACTACATTTAGACACTTCAACTCCAGGGTTGTCTTTATTTATTTGAGCCCTTAAACTGGACGAATTACTGTTCCATTTCCTCAGGGGCATATTTGCACCTTGCATTATTTCATTAGCCCCTTCATATATGCTCATTAGTTCCTCTTCAGTAGATGTCACCCCCAGGAAATTGTCCACATAAAATTGTTTACCCATTACTCCACTCAGTGGACCACCTGTACGCTTAAGGTGTGCATTTATCGTTGCCTGGAGTAGGAACAGACTGGAGGTAGCACCAAACAATACACTCCTGAAGCGAAAGGTCTTCAGGGGACTAAGTGGGTCACTAGGATTCTCTGGCCATAAGAACCTTGTGCAATCCCGGTCAGCCTCTTGCAGACCCACTCTCAGGAAAGCTGTACTTATGTCTGCTGTAAAGGCATAATTCTTAACCCTGAAGTTTAATAATATGTCTCCCAGTTTTTCCCTCAACGATGGATCTGTCATCAAACAGTCATCCAAACTAGGCACATTTTTGTTACTCCTGGCACTACAATTAAATACAATCCTCAAAAGAGTGGTCTTAGAATTCTTCTTCACTTTATGGTGTGGCAAATAGTGACCATAAATCTGGGCTTGCTCGGGAGGTACCTCCTCTATGAATTTATTATTTAACTGCTCATTAATTATATCATCCTAAGCAGTCAACAGTTCTGGTGACCTGCTCAGTTCGCGGAGCTGAGCCTTTAATTGTCCATACGCCATCCGGTAATTAGTTGGTAGGTCTGGATGGTTCTGCTTCCACGGAAGTCTCACCCAGTATTGTCCAGATTCAAATTTAACATCCTTCAGGTATTGTTCCTGAGTAAAGGAATCATCTGGACTTTCTTCATTTACATTGATCCCTATGCTGTCCAATTCTCATAATTTATATACAGGTTCAACTTCATCCTCTATTGAAGAATATTTACACTGGGGTGATATTTCATGGGTAAGACACACCATAACTGTATTTATGGCTTCCTCCAGTCATTTATTATCAGTACCAGGGATCCTGCCATACATCACATGACATCCCGCGGTCCTTAGAAGGGTGACTCCACATTTCTTTGTCATACCCTTTACAAAGGTGGCATAATAATCACTACCTATCAAAATATCTATTGGCCCCACAGAATCATTATTTACACCAGAAGGTGCCAAATTTACCTTACTTGAAAGCCTTTCAGTAGCGTTACCAAGCCCTATTGTAGATATTTTCTCTGGGAGCCTATCCACAATTACGGCATTAATACGTTTTCTCTCATTGCCCAGCCTGACAGTTACATAAACAGTGTCGTATGACTAGGCCTTCTTATTCGAGAGAAAGCCAGATAACTTGAGTATAGCAGGATCTCCCATTTGTACCTTCATCCCATTAAGGCAATTACGTTTTATGAAGTTACGTTGTGATCCCTGATCCAGTAATGCTGTTACAGTTTTGGATTTATGTCGTTTATCATTATTCACATCCAACACAGGTAAAGCTACCTCAGCTAGGCCATCATTACCAACATTAGCTGCAATCTCTACTTTGGCTACTGTTGTGTCCGGGTTATTATCACTATCAGTACTACTGTTACCATCATTAAAATTAGATCCGCCCTTACACATAGCTATATGGTGCCTTCCCTTGTTACACTGATAACAATGGTTCAAGTTAGCACGGCAATCCCTTACATTATGATTTCCTAGACACCTGATATATCTAGCAAGCTCTTCCAATCTTTCCACTTTAACATCCCATGAATTATAGGCATTACATTTCTTAGAGAAATGAGTACCATTGCAGAAGATACAATCTCTCCTTTCTTTGCCTGAGCTCTTATCAACTGGGGTACCCTTATTGTGGTACTTATTCCTCTTGCTTTGATGTGAAGGACCACTATTACTAGCCCCTGTCACTTGATGTGTGCCTACGTAACCCCTTTTAGTAGGTGAATTATGATTAATGATATTGGGATAAATTTTCGTTTTGTAAAACTTGACAGGTGTACTGGGGTCTGTAGACGTGGTATTCCTAGAGGTAATGGGTTGGCTGGTCTGCAGTTGGACAATTAGCTTCTGCAGGCCCACTCTTATTTCTTCCAACCCGGAGTAACCCTTGTGATATCTGTTAGATAGCCACTCTACTGTCTTGTAGTTCAATTTATTCTGAATCAAGGCACTCAACAACCACTCTGCTCCCTCCTGATCATATTTACTACTCAAGGTCTTAAGAGTGCTTTCTAGTTTGATCCTAAATTGCTGTAAGCCGTTGTGGTTGTGATCTGGAGTCTTCAAACTAGCCAAAATAGCTACAAGATCCAGCCTACTTTGCTCCAAGTTACCATAAGTGACCTCCAACAAGTCAACTGCCTCACTATAGGAGTCATCTACATTTGGGAATGCTTGTATGAGAACATGCGCATCTCCCCTTACTTGTCCCTTTAAACAGCATAATTTGGTAACACTTGCAAGATCACTCCTATCATGTATGACTGCTTTAAAGATAAACTAAAACTCCTCCCAATTTTCTAAAAGATTAAACACAGGCATGCATAATTCTGGGAGTTTTGGTAGACACCTCTGATTTTCCTTACTAGGTTGACCAGCAACATTGTTTACACCCTTTACCTTCTCCAAAGCCTTAGTTTTGCAGGACACGATGTTGTCCTCCACTTCATAATATTGATCCAGCAGCTGCTCCCTTTCAGCATCATCTGCACAATTCACAAGTAGATCTCTCTCACAGTCTTTATACCACAATTTATATGACTCATATCTATTTTCTAAGGTATCTAGGTGTAACTTTAATTCATCAGGGTTCACAGCTTCTTGTCCCAGTAACTCCATACACTTGTTGTATGATTTAGTAACATGTCCCTTCCGAGCTTGTAGTGATGCTTTCTTTGCTTTGGCATCCATGGACTTCCCAGTCGCACTAACTTCCTCAGACCCAGCCATGGTTAGGGAATTAAAAATCACCGATTATACAACTTAAGTAGACACCTTATGAGAGTAATTCTTGAACTTTACTCATGTATAAATCCTAGCCTCACATGTGCTAGTAATTAATTGGGCTAATTATCATCCACCACACGACCGATTAAATTTGTGTACTCTATACCCACTTCCTTCAGTCAGTCACTTAATTATTAAGTAATTAATTCAGTTAATTTTTTCACTGATTGCATCCGGTTCAGGAAGGACCAGCGGGCAGATATGGAAAATTTTATAGGGGTTACCTGTATGTACCTCAACATTATATTCATACAAGTAATCTCATTGGGAGACAACAACCATATTGTTTACCGTAGTCACCACGTGAAGACATGTGAGAAAACTTAGCCGCCCCTGGTCACTGCAGGTGGTTCCTTCGACCTCACAAGCTTACCCATATCTATCCGAGACCAGTATGAATTGGATAGCACCCACAAGTACGGCACTACTAATTAATTGTGGACTGTATAGATTATATTATAGATTATATTAGTTTAACTGAATGAAGGGGGTGAGGGGTAGGTTACACATGGATATATTCATCAAGGAAAAACACTTACATATAATACCACCACTTACCAGATATTCTCTGGTGGTCACTTGATGTAGCTGGATCACCCACAACCTATCCAATTACAACATACCTAACTGGCCAGTATCAGTCTGCTATAACTAGAAGGGTTACTTAACCGTGGGTGATTGATGCTCCTTATTTCCTCCATTCACCATCTAATTTCGATGTCCTGCTACACCAACACAGTTCTTATTCCAGCAGGACGAGGTATCCATTGGTTTGTCCCAGTTTAGAAGTCGTGACTCCATAAAACTTCACTATCCTCGGGACAGGAACCACGAGGTCTACACGTGTTCACTGGGAGCAAGGCAACTTATTTCACTTCACGCATTCTCTTAACTTAGTGTTATTATCACTGATTACATTACAATTCACAAGACGATTTAATGTCTCATCATTATTATGCACATTAGAGGTCACTCCCTTAAGATTTGAGAACGATGAGTGATGATTAAATCACAGGTATTTTCCCCTGGACACACTCCATGGCGTCGCACCAGTCACCACCATCCCTACCATTATTCACTAATTTTACCACTTTATTACGGTGGTCCCATAAATCACGTTCCCTCACTCTTCACCAGGAGCAGTTACGACACTTCCTATTATGAAGTGAGGCCTATATTAATCTTTAGGCCACTGTGAACACCAATTTCCTGGTCCCATGCTTTCCCAACCTCTTAACTCCATTCAAAATCTCCTGCAAGACCAGGACCCACACGTTACTGAATTCACAAACACAATGAGTAACTGCATGTTGCTACCAACAGTAACAAAACCTACAAGAGTTACGGAGACTAGTGTTTCCCTACTTGACCACATCTGGACCAACACCATATCCCCTTTAAAATCAGGCATAATTACAGATAATACCACAGACCACTACCCTACTTTCCTCATAACAACTCTTGGTAAAATACCCCAAGACACTACTAAAGTCACCTTCAGACTTCACAATGAGGCAGCCATTAATAACTTCACAACAGCAGTAACAAACATTGACTGGCACACTGAGCTAGAAATCTATACAGATATTGACGAATGTTTTAATAATTTTCTAAAAAAAGACCCAATACCTCTATAACAAGCACTGCCCTAAAAAACTAAACAGATGACAGCTAAGAGACTGAACAGTCCCTGGCTAACACCCAGCATTCTCAAATCCATAAATACAAAACACCGATATGAAAAACAGTACAGAATGGGTCACATAACCAGAGACCAAACAAAACGTTACTCGTCAATCCTAACGAGCCTGATAAGAAGGGCAAAAAAAACTGTATTATGAGAACAGATTATCCAACTTACGAGGTGATATAAAAAAGACCTGGAAGGCCCTATCAGAAATTCTGGGAACAAAAAAGATATCACGAAATAGCGAAATAAAATTAGCAAAATCAGATGAACCCCAACTCCCACCAACAGAAACAGCAAACAGACTCAATGATTTCTTCTCCACTATAGGACAAAACCTTGCCAATAAAATCCCAAGCTCAGATACCCCACCAAATGACTACCTCACTGGCAACTACCCGAACACACTGTTCCTAGCTCTGACTAACCCATGCGAAGTCTCCCTTATTATCAACGCACTAAAAAACAAGGCAGGAGATTTAAATACTTTACCACCCTTTATATACAAAAAAGTGTCACAAGTACTATCACCAATCATTGCAACACTCTTTAACAAATCCACTGAATCCTCCACCTTCCCTACAGCTCTCAAAATAGCAAGGGTCACCCCGATCCATAAAGGAGGAGACCAAACAGAGTTGAATAACTATAGGCCAATATCCAATTTACACCCTCTCTCAAAAATCTTCGAAAAATTAATTCATAAACGAATCTACTCCTACCTCATCTCCCAAAACATTCTCAACCCCTGCCAATTTGGATTCAGGCCTAATAAAAATACTAATGATGCTATTATACACATGCTAGAACATATATACACTGCAATAGAGAAAAAAGAAGTCCCACTGGGGATCTTCATTGACTTACGTAAAGCTTTTGATACAGTTGACCATGACTTGCTCCACGTAAAATTGTCACACTATGGTATTAGAGGGCATTCCCTCAACTACCTCAAGTCATACCTCAGCAACAGAAGCCAATATGTGTACGCAAATGGGGCAAGCTCTTCCGCTCAACCAATTACAGATGGTGTCCCACTGGGAAGTGTCCTTGGCCCTCTTCTCTTTCTCCTATACATAAATGACCTACCAAATGCTTCGCAATTACTCAAACCCACACTTTTTGCAGATGACACTACATACGTCTTCTCTCACCCGAGCCCAGTCACGCTAGCCAATACTGTAAACACCGAATTACAGAAAATGTCTACCTGGATGAGGACTAACAAACTTACACTAAACATTGACAAAACCTACTTCATTCAGTTTGGTAACAGAGCTACAGATGTACCTCTTAACATAACGATAAACAGATCACCTATTACAAAGCTAACAGAGGGAAAATTCTTAGGAATCCACCTTGATAATAGACTCAAATTTCATACACATATACAACAAATTTCTAAGAAAATTTCCAAGACTGTAGGCATACTATCGAAGATATGGTACTATGTTCCACAGTGAGCCCTCCTGGCCCTTTATCACTCTCTTATTTACCACTATCTCACCTATGGAATTTGTGCATGGGGCTCAACAACAATTAACCATCTCAGACCACTAATTACCCAACAAAAGGCTGCAGTTAGAATGATAACAAATTCTCACTACAGGCAGCACACTCCACCAATATTCAAAACACTCAACCTACTCACCATACAAAACATCCATACTTATTACTGCACCTATTACATACATAGAACACTTAACTCTGATATTAACCCTCCCCTCAAACATCTCCTTGCCAACCTCAACAGAACACATGACCATAACACAAGGCACAGATCACTCTTTGATGTTCCTCGTGTCCATCTCACGCTATGCAAAAACTCAATGCACATAAAAGGCCCTAAAATCTGGAATTCATTACCTGTAAATATAAAAGAAACACACCTGTTTATAAATTCAAGTCTCTTCTCAAAGATCACTTACTCACTCAAAACCAAATAAATACTGAATAACTGACCCTTATAAATTGTATATCCTATATGTTACTCACAATTATATCACACAAATGTTAAACCTAGGACCCAGTCTAACTTTGTTATTTTTTTAAATACACTACCTAACAGAATACTCCATTCGACTGAATGTACAGCAATGCATGCAACCATATGACCTGTCTTTGTAATACTCATTTGTGCTTTATAGTTATCTGTTTACAATAATGTTTTATCACTGATTTCATCATTGCTTAGTTAATCTTAAGTTAATTTTAAGCCAGCCCGTAATGTTATGCATATAAGTGGCTTTGGCATGCTGCTCTTACCTGTATTTTTTTGTACCTCTGTATGTATGCTAAAATTACTAAATAAATAAAAAAAATATATAAATAAATAAAACACTCCCGCTCGTCCTCCCCGTCTCGACCTCTCCCCTGCCCATCAGCGCAGATGCAGAGCTTCCCTGTTGGTTCTAGTCCATTTTCAAATACATTTCCTGACCCCGATCAACACATTAAACACCTATTAGACACTATAGCTTCGGAAATTAAATATTTTCCACAGACTTGCTCCTTCCCTCCTCTTTTTGCTTCTCGAATCAGATGTTTTCCCTCTCGAACTCTTCTTTATACAGCAGGCGTTGGGCTTCCAGTTTCTCTGTCTGCAGCTTTATAAGATGTTCCAGACATTGAAAGTGTTCGAGTGAGAGAGGAGTCAAAGGTACTGAAGGAGTGGGAGGAGAGTGTCCCTCTAGACGAAGCCTGGGACAAGCTCCATCTTCGGTTATCCTCACATGACCAGGGCTAGCTAATGGGCTCTCATTACCCAACTCAGGTGGCACATTGTCCCGAGGCATAGCCTCTGCTCCCAAAGTGAGGCCTTCAAATAAAGCCACCAAATGAGCTATTCCTAGGGACAAAGACTCCTCTGAAGGTGTCTTGCCAGTCTCGGCTGAGTGGTTGAGGGGAGTAGACGTGTGCTGGGGATCTGGACCTACTAATTCACAGGTCTACCCATTTCTCCCGACTGATAAGTCATCATTAAAACTCCTACTGTTGGAAGACAGCTTCAGTGTTGTGAGAACTCTTATGTGCGAGCTGTGACTAAGGATATACCTAGTCAAACACTGGAAATAGTTTTCCTTTTTGCAAAGGCCCTCACAGGCCTCTGCTTCCCCTCTGTCTTTCATTTGACCTCAGCCTTTCGCCTCTATCAACATACAGTGTAGAGGCGAATTTTGCTAGTCCACTGCTACTCGTGCCTCTCAAAATGCTCACAACTCATCGCTATACCAACCTGAGGAATAACGACGAGTGTGCAGTCCTACGTGAGTTGGTAACCCAGGTGTGCACACACTGAAAATTCGTCTTTCATTCCAAGACACGTGTGCTAGAAGTTCTGCAAGTTTGGGAGTGAGTAGCAATCTGTACGAGTATTGCAGTGTTTGGTAACTCTTGAGAAGTCTGCCTCAGCCTGTGACCTTGAGCGAGGCACTGCATCACCTGCCTGAGACTTTCGCCCATATTGACTATGTGAAGAAAGGCGAATGTGCGTGCTCAGTTACCCCTGCTGTTCTCCTGTATCCCCAACTCTCCTCCTTTAAACTCAGCCGTTCGCCTCTATCAACGACGTGCAGTGTAGAGGTGTATGTTGCTGCCCCGCTGGTACTCGACTCTCTGAGTTCCGCAGGTGCTGCAGATTTGTTGTAACTATTTGCATGAGTGGATTACGCTGACTTAGGACATTGTGCTACCATCAGTACCTACATAGGCTTAAAATGAGTGAGGAATGTCTGGCCTGCTGGGTGACCTTGAAAATGGCACTATAAGACTCGCATGCCACTTACACCCATACTGCGTGTGTCCAGTGAGGTGAATGTCCCTTCCTCGACTTTCCTATTCACCGGTATCCCTTAGCTCATCGCTATTATCTACATATTGGATAAGGGCGAGTTTAACCGATCCAGGCTAAACAGCACTCCAAGCCAGCTTGCCAAGGTCAAGTTACACTGCAGTTACATCTCTTCTGAATCCCAGAATGCCTTTGTGAACGTTCTACAGTGTTCCGGCCGTACCTTCGGTGTTGTTAGAACTCTTGTGTGTGAGTTGTGACATACCTAGTGAAACACTGGAATTAGTTTTCCGTTTTGAAAGGCTAGTACCTGGTAACTCCTTCGGAGACGGCTTTTTAACTGTAACAAGCCAGAGGTTCATCTATAAACATATTAAGTTTGTGCTGATTTATTTGTCCACTGAGTGAAAATTTGTCTGTCATTCCTAGACACGTGTGCTAGCTGTGTTAAGTGCTGCGGGTTTGGAGTAATTAACGAGTAGTGCAATATTGGTAACTCTCGAGACGACTGTGGCCCCGTGAATGACCTTGAAAATCGCACTGCGACCCGCAGGTAACTACAACCATATTGCCTGTGTCTAGCGAGGTGAATATCCCTTCCTTGTCCCTTCTATTCACCGGTATCCTTTAGCCCATCGCCAGTGTGAAACTCCTGTCAGCTATGAGTATAGCTGATGGTGTTGACGTAGATGATGGTGAAGGCAGATTTGAAACATATTTTAGTAAACAGGCTCGGAAAAAAGAACGAGGCTTCCAGAGAAAGCTTGCTGAAAGCAATACAGTGGGTGCACACCCTCCCAAAGCTGTCAGGTTAGATTTCCCTGACAACACTGATCAAGAGACCAAGTTTAACTGGTTTTTCGAAGCTAGTGTAAACAATCATGAGAAAACGATCAAGTTTGTCCGTGATGAGGATAACTACGTCTTTGTGCCTAATGATTCAGCATTTATAGACAAACTTCTCACTCACGAATATGCCAACATCAAACTCCGAGCTGCCCCACCAAGGGCACCTAAAGTGCTTATTGTCATCTACAACGTCAACAAGCACTTGAATCCTCAATATCTGGCGTCAGAGCAAGTTGCAAGCCCTCATCGACTTTCCAACGGTTTGATATTAGCTGAGTGGACTGGCCAGGGGACTCTGCCACGCTATATTCACTCCCGTGCAGCCCTCAACAGACGCTATTACATTGCATTGTACAGACCTCCTCAACGTCGATGTTATAAGTGTCAACGCTGGGGCCACATTGCCAGGAAATGCCCATCTAAGTCACACTGGTGTGCAGTGTGTGCCAATGCTCATCCTTCTGAACGGTGTTATGCTATGATCAAACAGCAACAGACTGTTGCTAAACAATGTATCAATTGTAAGACCTCAGGAGTCACAGCAGCTCATGCTGACTGCAGTGTGAGGGCTGATCGCATCGCAGCCAACCGCACTTCACCCTGTACCCCTCATAATGGCCCCCCAGGACTACCAGGTACCTCGGGTCTGAATACTGGCTCATGCCTGCCCTCAGACAATGGGGTTGAGCACCTCACCTGGGGAGCACGTCAACAGACCTCCATCACGTCGGCTGTCAATGCCAGCCTAGCTGAGTCAGCTGACAGTCAGCCAAATAGCTCAGCTGACCGGGACTTCACGTCTCCAGATGTTCCAAGTCTTGCTCCTGTGGTATACAACCTGATGTCGCGCATAAAAGTACTGGAAACACAACAATTTCTCCTGAAACAACAACTTGAACAACACAAGGAAAGATGTGTAGAGTGTACCAATAACAAGATTGTCACAATTTGTGAAAGCAAGTGTAAGGCTGCTGAACAAGGTGGTGGTGGTGTTCTTAATCACAGTAATGACGAATATAATACTTGTGTTGATAACTGTAGTGAGCATCATAACGAAGGCTATGGTGTCAATGATGTTAGTAATAGTAATGACCGTAATATAAGTGGTGGTGAAGAGTGTGATGAGGGCAATGGTGTCTATAATGTTAGTAATAGTGATGAGCGTAATTTAAGTGGTGGTGAAGAGTGTGATGAGAGCGGTTTTGTCTATAATGTTAGTAATAGTGATGAGCATAATATAAGTGGTGGTGCAGAGTGTGATGAGGTTAGTCACATAGACATTAATGTTGAATACAATACTGTTGACAAATGTAATGAACACAATGTTGGTAGTGGCGCTGGTGATGACAGTTGTAGTGTTGCGTGTAATGTTAGTGGAGGAGGGAATGTGAGTGGTGGTGTCACCTATCATACATTCACACATAAACAGCGTCATGCTCTGGGTTTACGAAGACTCCCACGAGGCCTTACAACTGGAGGTGCACTTATCCAACTCATGGACAAGGGTAGCACTGTTGACATTGATAAGGTCTGCTATTTATATGAACAATTTTTTCATTATGCTGAGAAACTCAAGATGATCCCAGGACTACTATAATGGATCAAAACTCGTATAAACTTTCTATATTAAGCTGGAACATTGCATCACTTAGAAAAAGACTTCCTGAACTTCATCATAAAGTAAGCACCGAACCCATTGACGTTGTGTGTCTACAAGAGTGCAGAGTCCCTGAAAAATCCCAACCCCCTAAATTACCATCATTTGTTGCATATAACCTCAAATCTACTAACTCTTGTGTTCTATATATTAAAAAATCTCTTCCCCATCAACTTCTTGCACATAAGAAAACAGAGGGGCTACAATATCACGGTGTTAGGATTTATATTGGGAACTCTGCTCTCAACATATTTAAAGTTAGAATTATAGTATAAAATAATAATATAAAAGGGACTAATATAAGTTGTGGTGAACAATAAAGTGGTAATCAAATAAATGAGCTTTGGAATATAATGGCAAAATTGTGAACTTATTCTACTTTAGCACCTAAGAATAGCACCTTGATTATTTTAACAATTGTGAATATATAAACTAGGGTAGTTATATAAAGCTAAAATAAAGGAGAAAATATATAAGGGACTAAAATTAAGTAATGGTAAACAAAGTTAAATGGACAGGTGGTCACTATGAAATAATATTGGTTTAGGAGTAAGATCTGATTTGTAATATTAAATAAATTGAGCAGTTTATTGCACAATAAAAGTAAAAAAAATGAGGTAGTTGGTACTAGCTAGTAAGATAGTTTTGGTACTTGCAAAAAAGTAATTGGAATATACACTAATTGCATACACAATGAAAAGTGACTAAAAAAACAAGTAGTGATAAACAAAATTAAATGGACAGGTAAGAATAATGAATATTATTAATTTGGAGTAAGATTTGACTTGTAATTTAAAATTATGAGCAATTAATAGCAGTAAGAAAGAAGTATAGAGTATTGGAGGTATTTCATTAGCTAGTGATGAAAAATAATAAAAATAATAATGTACAATATAATAGTAACGTACACTATATGCACCACACGTATATATGTATTAAGGGCACTTATCTAATCTGTTAAAGAAATGTCAGCTTTTCTAAGGAAGGTAGAGAAATCATGTTCGTTTGAGATAGTATATTGTTGTCCTGTTGATGTTTTCCTTACTAGTATTTTCCCATCTCGCGTGAAACACTGATGTATTTTGTTTTCCTGTTTAAGTTTTCTCAGCCTGAACAGAAGGTTTTGACGTTTTTTTGTTAGACACTCATTTATGTACACTCCATTTTTCATTGTAATTGCTGATTTAATTAGGTCCTTTCTTTTATCGTATGAATGAAGTCTGATCATTATACTGTGTTTACTTCCTGGTTTTCCTAGCAAACGTGTTTCTTTGATTTCATTGTTTTGCACGATGACTTGTACGTGGTTCTGTATTATCTTGATAGCAGTTTCTTTGCACTGTGCTTGTGTTATGTCACTAGGAATGTGTGGACTGTTTATTATTACTGCATCAGACAACTTATCTTGTTCAGTTTTGTCGTCTTGGAAATCAAGGTATTCATTTAGTCGAGTGTGCATGTTCTGATTCCAGTCCTTGATTGCTTCTTCAACCTTCATATTTATTGTTGTTATTTGCTCAGTGTGACTGGCTATAGCTGCTTTTAGAGTATTTTCTGTGTCAACACTTCCCGATGTAATCTTCTCTTCAAGGTTTTGGATCTTATTCTCGAGGTTGGTTATCTTGGATTCTCGTCGCTCGAGTGTTGCTTTGATATCTTTGATTTCATTTTCTAGAGCAACGATGTAGTCCTTGATATTGTCAGGAATAATCATACCTGAGTTATCATGGGTGAATCCTTTGAAGGGAGTGGAGTTGGAGGGGGAGTCTGCCATGTTTGTTGTTGTTGTTGTTGTTCCTTGGGTGGCGGCGGTGAGGGGGGGTGATGATACACTGGCGTCCTGCTGGGTAGACAAGTTGAGTTCTAGGGTCCTTGCTGTTATTCTTTTATTACTGGTGTTGTTTCTTCTGCGATATCCTTTCATAGTATCACTGAAGTAGATACTGTGGAGATACTGTGTATCTCTCCCTCCTGCATTCCAGGGAATACAGGTTTAGAAACCTCAAGTGCTCCCAGTAATTGAGGTGTTTTATCTCCGTTGTGCGCGCCGTGAAAGTTCTCTGTACATTTTCTAGGTCGGCAATTTCACCTGCCTTGAAAGGTGCTGTTAGAGTGCAGCAATATTCCAGCCTAGATATATCCATACCTCACCTATGCTATCTGTGCTTGGGGTTCAACTGCAGCAACACACCTAAAGCCAATAATAACCCAACAAAAACCACAGTAAGAATAATCACTAAATCCCATCCCTGGCAACACCCCCCCCCACTCTTCATAGATCTAAACTTACTCCCTGTTCAGAACATCCACACTTACTACTGTGCAATCTATATCTACAGGACCTTAAATTCCAATATTAACCTTGACCTAAAATGCTTGCTTGATACAGTAGTTGTGACAGGATCCACAGGCATAACACCAGACACAAACATCTCTATGACATTCCCCATGTTCGACTAAACCTTTACAAAAATTCAATGTATTTCAAAGGACCTAAAATCTGGAACACCCTACCTGAAAACTCTGGAACTGCAGACACATTCATCACTTTCAAAACTACAGTTAGAAAACATCTTATCTCCCTGATCCACCCAGACAACTACATGATAACCACCTGGTGGTTCGCAATTACATTCACTCACCCACTGACTATAAACCCAGAAATACTAATTTTAATCTTAAAATAATAAATCCTAACTAGTCATAAGTTTGCGTATGATACTCCAATATAGACACCTTGCATTGTGCCAAAACAAAAGCATTCACATTGCTAAACTCACAAATTATGATGTAGTCACTTAGCCTTAATACCATAATCTGTAAGAATTTAATGTTAAGAATTAATCCAAGTCCGCTCGAAATGCCTAGCCATGCTAGGTGTCCTAGTGGCCCCCTCTGTAATTAGTATTTTATAACATGTAAACCACACAATACCCAAAACCTGTAAACCCCACATTGTAACCCTTATAGAGAATTAACTTGAATTGAATTGAATTAAACTGAATAACTGTTGCAAGTAAGGGGTTTAGAGGAATTTTTATTCCTTGGAAGTTTATAAAGAACTTCAGAATTTAGCCTATTTCAAATATTACCCCCTCTCAGGCAACAAGGTATTGGATCAAAAGCTAGTTTAATATATTTTTAGAGTCTAGGGGTTATTTCTACTAGAAAACTCAATCTAATAATATTTTTTTTTATATTTTATTTAAAACGTTACAATACAAGGTGGAAATTACATTAAAAGGTACACAAAATGAGTTAAATCACAAATTCCCAATTTACCCTAATAAAAGATCACACCAAATAAAAGTGTTCTGACACCCTATCACCACACACCATATACCCCCAGTTATACCAGAAATATACCTCTGAAGGCTTAAACATAACCATCACCAACCTGATTGCATCTTAACTTGACATTAAAGGATACATAGTAATTACACTATCATGTGTGATACAGTAACACCATAGACACAAATATTAATAACAATATTTACAATGGGATAGATGTCTTTACTTAAACACAATGACACCTCAACCCGGTGAAAGAGAATACACTTCAAAAAATTAATTTTCTAAGAAGGTTGCAACAATGAATGTCAACTCCCAAAGGCAACTTATGTGCAATTATCTTAGCATGTAACCCTATTCATTCAACATAGTATATAAATAAAAACTTTATATTATGAAAAACATCACAGAATACAAAGGTATAAAGTATAAAACCCCAGCCATGTAGCGGCTACACGCAAAAAATTCCACATACTTCCCTAACACAGATAAAACAAAACAACTTATTGTGACAACTGCACCTAAACACAACTCATATCATATGACTTAAGACTGCTATGTACATAGATAAGAACATAATAATAAATCTAATTTGAATGGATCACAGTTGATAAATCCGCCTTAACATATCAGGCCTAAGAGAGTAATTCTCATAGTACAAGTCCAAGTCCAACTTGTACGTAGTCTCATCTTTCTATATACAATAATATGCTTATTAACTACACGTTATAATTATACTACAACACACTGAACAAGCAACTGTCCATCACCTCCAACACAATATACTGCCCTACTCCTCACTCTGCACAGTGATAGAGGCAAAGACCTCCCCCCCCATTTATACCTTATCATCATTCACTACTACCTTGAAGGAACATGAGTACTATATGAATAGTGTATAATCCTTGACACACAAGAAACTGGCCAGCTCCACAGGTGCTTGCACCCGTGGTCCATACATTATTCACTCACGCATCACTCATCCAACACATGCAAACATTTGTTGTCATCCATAACCAGGGAGGCGACCCTGTTTTCACCCATGACTCCCCTACCCCAGCAACACTCTCCAGTCGTACCCTCCCCTCCCTCATACATTACAAGTCTAATAAAACCTGTAACGCAAGTTGCCTATATCCCTCTGAAAAATCCCTCACCCACCTCCTCCCATAAATTTCCTTATTTCTACATACTGTTTTATAGGACATTACCGCTAACACCTTCCTCTTCACCTCACTAACCTGTTTCCCCCGCAATCCTCACACTATACAGTGGACCCCCGCATAGCGACCTTAATCCGTGCAAGAGGGCTGGCTGTTATGCGAAATGTTCGGTATGCGAATGAATTTTCCCCATAAGAAATAATGGAAATCAAATTAATCCGTGCAAGACACCCAAAAGTATGAAAAAAATTTTTTTTACCACATGAAATGTTAATTTTAATACACACAAACTGAAAAAGGCATGCACAATTACATGACACTTACTTTTATTGAAGATCTGGTGATGATTGATGGGATGGGAGGAGGGGAGAGAGAGTGTTAGTGTTTAGAAGGGGAATCCCCTTCCATTAAGACTTGAGGTGTCGAGTCCTTTTCTGGGGTTACTTCCCTTCTTCTTTTAATGCCACTAGGACCAGCTTCAGAGTCACCGGACTTCTTTCGCACAACATATCTGTCCATAGTGGCCTGTACCTCTCGTTTCTTTATGACTTCCCTAAAGTGTTTCACAACATTGTCAGTGTAATAGTCACCAGCATGGCTTGGAATAGCTGTGTGAGGGTGATTTTCATCCATAAAGGTTTGCACTTTCAGCCACATTGCACAGATTTCCTTAATCTTTGTAGTAGGTAATTTCTTCAATTTCTCTCTCCCCTCCTTTGAACCAGTTTCCTCAGGTCTGGCCTCTTGCTGTTGAAGTTGATCTATCAGCTCATCAGTGGTTAGTTCTTCATTGTCCTCCTCCACCAACTCTTCCACATCATCCCCACTAACCTCCAACCCCAAGGACTTCCCCAATGCCACAATTGATTCCTCAACTGGCATACTCCTCTCAGGGTTAGCCTCAAACCCTTCAAAATCCCTTTTGTCTACACATTCTGGCCACAGTTTCTTCCAAGCAGAGTTCAAGGTCTTCTTAGTCACTCCCTCCCAAGCCTTACCTATAAGGTTTATACAATTGAGGATATTAAAGTGATCTCTCCAAAAGTCTCTTAGAGTCAGTTGAGTTTCTGAGGTCACTACAAAGCACCTTTCAAACAGAGCTTTTGTGTACAGTTTTTTGAAGTTTGCAATAACCTGCTGGTCCATGGGCTGCAGGAGAGGAGTGGTATTAGGAGGCAAAAACTTCACCTTAATGAATTTCATGTCCCCATAAAGTCACTCTGCCACGTCTGTAGGATGACCAGGGGCATTGTCTAACACCAGGAGGCACTTAAGTTCTAATTTCTTTTCAGTTAGGTAATCTTTCACATTGGGGGCAAATGCATGGTGTAACCAGTCATAGAAAAAGTCCCTAGTGACCCATGCCTTACTGTTTGCCCTCCACAGCACACACAAATTTTCCTTGAGGACATTCTTTTGCCTGAACGGTCTGGGAGTTTCAGAGTGATACACTAATAAAGGCTTCACTTTGCAATCACCAGTAGCATTGGAACACATCAACAAAGTAAGCCTGTCTTTCATAGGCTTATGTCCTGGGAGTGCCTTTTCCTCCTGAGTAATGTAGGTCCTGCTTGGCATTTTCTTCCAAAACAGGCCTGTTTCATCACAATTAAACACTTGTTCAGGTTTCAGTCCTTCACTGTCTATGCACTCCTTGAATTCCTGCACATATTTTTCAGCCGCTTTGTGGTCCGAACTGGCAGCCTCACCATGCCTTATCACACTATGTATGCCACTACGCTTCTTAAATCTCTCAAACCAACCTTTGCTGGCCTTAAATTCACTCACATCATCACTAGTTGCAGGCCTTTTTTTAATTAAATCCTCATGCAACTTCCTAGCCTTTTCGCTTATGATCACTTGAGAAACGCTATCTCCTGCTAGCTGTTTTTCATTTATCCACACCAATAAGAGTCTCTCAACATCTTCCATCACTTGCGATCTCTGTTTCGAAAACACAGTTAAACCTTTGGCAAGAACAGCTTCCTTGATTGCCTTTCTGTTGCCCACAATAGTAGAGATGGTTGATTTGGGTTTCTTGTACAACCTGACCAGGTCGGCGATACGCACTCCACTTTCATACTTATCAATGATCTCTTTCTTTCATCTCTATTGGAATTCTAACCCTTATTGCTGTAGGGTTGGAACTAGAAGCTTTCTTGGGGCCCATGGTCACTTATTTTCCAGATAAAGCACCGAAAACACTGTAATAATACGAAATATTCCGATTGTATGCTTGGATGTTACCGCGGAGGCTGGCTGGTAAACAATGCCACCGGCGGAACATATGAGGCTGGCTCAGGCCGCACACTGGACGCGTCTCGGACGAAGGGCGGTGAGCGGGTTTTTGGGCGGTATGCAAGGCAAAATTTTAGCGATCAAAGCGTCCGGTATGCGGATTGTACGTTATGCAATGCGTCCGGTATGCGGGGGTCCACTGTATATATATAATCTACTATAATGTACCCCACAGCTCTGATGACACTTTCATCCCAACCCCCCCACATCGAGACTTAATGCTCTCAATACAGAAATTCCTTGACCTCCTATCCTATATATCATCCTATTTAACCGCCCCTTGACAATCCTCAGTCCATCACAAAAATATACTACATGAAACGCCGACTCCTCCCCACCACATATCCCGCACACCCCCCCGTCAACCACTCGTCTATCCCATAGAACCACACCCGACGGTAAAATGCTGTGCAGAAAACGATACATTACATCCCGAACACGAGGTTGCAACCTCATCCTACTCAACCTATTCCACATACTTCCCCATGCATACATGGGGAAAATTCCCTCTACAGGCGCTACAACCCTCCCGGCTAACAATCTACACAACCTACCTATTTTGACCTTTGCCGGCACTCGATCTCACGCCATAGCCCTCAAAACAGTTTCACACTCATGCAACTCAACTCCTGTACACATCCGTTGCAATCTGTTGTGGATCCTGGCCAAACCCCCCCACCCACACCTTCCCTCATCACCTCCCTTTTAATGAAGACAAATTTGACCCTCTGCTTTAAGTCCATCAATCCCAGGCCCCCCTGACTTACAGGTAACATTACCACGTCCCTTTTAAGCCAATCACAGCCCAAACCCCACAAGAATTTAAAAACCCTCCTAAGTATGTTCGTTACTGCCGGCCCAGTTAATGGGAACACGGCCGCCACGTGCCATACTTTGCTATACAGTAAGATGTTAATAACAATGGCACGCTGCACAAGGGTCAAATGATAAGGTCACAATGCACCCAAGCATCCCTAAATCCTGTCTACCATCCTAATCGAGTTTTCCATGCATGCCACAGTTAGATCGTCCGCATAGATAAGACCGCAAATTTTTAATGAATTCACCTGCTTCCTCATGACTGCACTACCCCCACTCAACCCTTCCCGCCCAAGCTCCTAACCCCATGACCATGGATTTGTCTGAATTCACCCTCATACCAGTTGCCCCTGCGAACATTTGTACTACCCCATCTAATGTGTCCATTGACATCCCCTCCCTAAGCAGAACAGTAGTATCATCCGCATACCCTATTAAAACTGGCCAAACCCTCGCAACCCCACTCCCTGGTCCCTCTACGCGACACATACGCTGCTCCACCAATCTATAAAAGGGATCCTGTATGCACGCAAACAGTAATTGTGACATAGGACACCCCTGCCTACGTCCTCTACCCATTACAATCTTCCCACCCAATCGACCATTAATCTGTACCCTCGCCACTGCACCTCGATACAACGCCTCAACCCAACCCACTATTTCTTCCCCAAACCCCTGTCCCCTGAGGATGGCTCTCAATGCTTTCCGATCCACTCTATCGTATGCCCCTTGCCAATCGAGTGCCACCAAACCTCCCCCCTCCCCCCCTTTTGTCTCCACGAAATCCCTAAGTAACCCATGCCCCTCCACCATAGACCTCCTTGGCAAACCAAACTTAAACTGATTCCCCAAAAACCTTGGCAAACAACTTGTAATCCGCGCATAACAATGAGATCGCCCGGTAATCCTGAAGTGTATGCTGCCCCTTACCCTTCGGTACCAAGACAACGACAGCCGTTGCCTGCTTCTCTCCCAGCTCACCTCTCTCCTTCATGCAATTCAATAAACTAACCAAAAAATGCCTCATTAGCTCCCAATGCTGCTGATAAAACTCTGCCGGGAGTCCATCAATTCCCGGTGCTTTGCCCTTTCACATTCCACTGAAAGCCGTCCAAATTTCCCCCTCAGTTATTTCCCCACCCAGTGCTTTCCTATCACTGTTACGCAACTGACATACCACACTCCTACTCACCTGTTCTAAAACCCCATCCTCTACCCCTTCTCGTTGCCAGTACTTTTCATACCACTTATCCGCAAATGCCCCCATTCCTTCTGTAGCTTGTATGACCTGCCCCTCCTTGTACCCCACTATCGACTCATGAACCTCCAACCATGGAATAGCCATTGCCTGCTGTCTTTGTTTTTGCCTATGCAATATGCATGATGAAGGTCTATCGCCCCATAACACCTCTTCCACCCCCGCCTGTACCCGCACCGCTTGGAACCTCTCATCCTGTACCTCATGCAGCCTCCCTTTAATTGCCATAATATCATCCATAGGATAAGTGCCCGCCACTGCCCCCCTCACATAACCCCGTAACCTATCCTCCAAATAGTTGGCAAGCCCATATTTTAAAAAATTGATATGTTTCCCTTCTCTTACGTAATATTGCTTAATCCGTTCTTTAGCCACACCATCCCACCACATCACGATGTCCTCTACCCCATTTACCTCTGCACTTAACCCCTCCCACAGCGTTGCAAATCCCTCTATCCCCTCCTCATCGCCTAACACACTTATATTTAACTTCCGATATCCCCTAGATATACCTGCTAGTGACTCCCACCCCACCTCTGCTACTACCGCCCAATGATCCAAATAAGCTACCTCTATTGTACGGAAAAATGTCAACCAAACCCCTTGAGATATATACAGCCTATCCAACCTAGCCGCATAACCCCTTCTTACAAAAGTGTGCTCTACCTCTCACGTCCCTCCTCCAACCACATCCCGCAACTGAATATCCCTCAAGAGATCTCGCAAGGCCGCCGACACGTGACCCCAGGGCCGGATTACCGCATAGGCAAACTAGGCATTTGCCTAGGGCCCCGTGCATTTGGGGGCCCCGCGGTCCAAGGGGTTCAGGGGCTCATCCAAGACTGCACACATGGTGCAAGTGCAAAGGGGTCCCTACCTAAAAAGTTCAAGTGTTTGGAGAGTAAAATTGATTTTTAAAAATTAATCAAAACAAAAATAAATAATGAAATAAAATAAAATAAAAATAAATAAACCTAACCATAGATGACAACACTCAACACGCCTTTGTTTACATCAGAACAGCTGTGTTTTCCCGCTAATGGGTGAGTATGGGAGATTCCTCTCCAATTTTCTGTAGTAATTACACGTTATCTAGACTTGTACTATGACAAATTAACTGAAGTGTTGTTGATAGACATTGATGTGTATGGATAAATGTTTGTTTTCGCCTCTAAATATTAAGGGAGGTACCTGATAGGGTTACTTGATAGTCTTATGCATGATGCAATGATAATAATGGTCAGTGATTTATAAAGGGAATAATAGTGCTGTAGTGGTTATGCTGAATATAATAGGTACATGATGTCACTACTTTAATAGCCTAATCTAGTAATACTATGCTGTCTTGAGTTTATTCTCTTTAAAATGCATGATTTAACAAGATTGTTATAATGGCTGTTGGTAAATGGTTTTGGTTGTCTTGATGTACTTTCCCTATTAAATTTAATCTAAATAGCCAGAATATATTTAATTAGACCATAAACAGGCTCACACCGACCCCCACCCCCAAGCTGGAAGGGGTCGCTTCGCTTACCCGTAACTCAAAGGGGCCCCACCAATCTGAATAGCCTAGGGCCCAGAGACTTCTTAATCTGGCCCTGCATGCCCCGCCCCTTTTGGTTCCACGTCAGCCCTCCTAATAACGCAGTTCCAGTCCCCACCAACGATGGCCACTGCAGGTAAACCATGTAAGAAGAAAACTAGTTCTTCACATACAAAATCCCTTTTTACTCTCACATCATTTTCTGCTGGTGCATACACACTTACAAAAGATACCCTCTGCCCCATCCACCACCTGTCTACGGGCAATACTCTCCCCCCTCACTTCTTTGCAACACAAACGGGCTCGCCTCCCTGATCATGATACCCACACCACCTTTCAGACATACAGATGGCAGAGTCACCACCTGAAACCCTGCCACTTCCAGCACTTTCCCCTCCTTGAAATTGTGCTCCTGAAGAAACACTACATCTACTCTATATTTGAGCAGAAGCATTCTAAACCATTCCCTTTTTACGCCCTGGCACAGTCCATTTACATTCACAGTCATACACCTGAGGCCTCTGTTAAAGTTTCCACCCCTGCCTCTTTTCTCCATTCTTCCCAGGTCCACCTGCACCTGGGTTTCTATAAGTCTTCACATCACCTTCCCTCCCATCTCCTTTCTTCCTGTGCCTCTTGTCTTGGCTACCACGATGAAATTCATCCACGCTCCCAGGTCTCTGCACTGGCGTCAGGACATTATCAGAGTCTGATGCCGCCGCTCTCTTCCTCGTGAGAACCACGTCCTCCATGTTATCGTTGAAGGAGGTCGCACGATGGACCTCAACCTCCACCGTGCTTCGTCCCTCAAAACACGGCGATGTTTCTCCCACACCACTCACCACGTCTTCCCTGCTATGTATTTGTATGTCACATTCCTCCACTGTCAACTCGGTGTTTCGCACCCCTGCAGGTTCATCCTCCACCCCTACAGCCAGTGACAAAGTCCTCAACACCTCCACAAGCTCTTCCTCAATCGCCTTTACCTCCTCCTGCACACACACTTCTGTACTCGGCTCCTTCAAAATATCGGTCTCTGGTGGGACACAGCTTGCTTCACACACGCCAGGCTTCTCGTGGGTCTCCACCTCCTCACTCCACAATCGCCCACGCTCATGCTTGTGCGTAGGGCTCGTAGCAACAGCGTCTACATTGGTAACAGGTGCTGCACTAGTTTGTGCAGGCACCCGCTGCTGCTTCACACACACAGCCGCCAAATGATCGTACGCTCCACACAACCTGCACGTACGTCTCTGTCCAGCGTATGATACAAAAACCTGCGTTCTAAAGTCCTCCAGTACGACATAAGACGGGATGGCATGTCTTAGGGTCATCTTCAGGGTAAATGTCCCCTCTAGACAGCCCATATAAGCACCTGCTGCCCACTTGCCTTGCTGTGCCAGATGTACAGTTCCATACGCCTCAAAAACACTTTGGAGTCAAGTCCCTGGACCAATTATGTACCTCTGTGATCTTTTGACTACCGCCCACAGGATGGGTATGGGGTGCATAATAAACATATTAAACTAAACAGGGTCACCACACCAACCTGCTGGTACTGTTTGGTGGTGCTACTTGCTGCATAAGTCATTCCAATTTCTTTTTCTCCATTTATTGTTTTAACCTGCTTACTTTAAGCCATAGCCATGGTTCCAATAAATAAAAGAAATGCTTCTCATTATGTAAAGCACCTACACAGTACATTATCCATTAAAGATAAGGTGGCTTTGAAGCCACTGTTGGTTGTCATGAACTCAGTCTCATGAAGCAGAAGAATATGCTTCATTATTATGCTAATATCAACACTACAGCTTATTTGCCTATCACAGTTGATCTAATATGACATAATAAACAATATAAATAACATAAAACATGTTAAATACTCCAGAATGAATAATATTTGGCATAACACCGAGCAGTTCGACAGAGTTACGAAGAGGATATGGTAAACAAATACCATTCTCCTATCCATGTCTTGGTGGCTTATATTAGTGAAAATGGAGTATAGCACAGGGCTATGATATACACTCGTACTCAACCATAAACATGAAACAAAAAAGTTATTTTCTCTCTATAGATTATCACACATAGCAGCATATGTGTAGAGAACCTAGGATAACCCCAAAAAAGTCAACGTGGCTAATTTTTAGTACCTGGCTTGGGTTAGCCATATATGATTTTTGGTAAATATTCGATACCCAGCCAGGGTAGAAACATTAGGCGTGTTTCTTTACACCTGTTGTCTATGTTTACCCATCAGTAAATGGGTACCCGGGTGTTAGTCGACTAGTGTGGGTGTTATCCTGGGACACTGATCTAATTTTCTTGAAATACTCAGCATAACAAGTGCCTTTCTATACAGTAGTATGTCACTGATGTCAGCTAGGCCTGTATACCTTGTACATGTACGTGTAGTAAATAAAGATATTATTATTATTATTATTATTATATTATTTTTTCTCAGTTGTTTGTTGGGTTATCTTATTCAAACTTGGGCAATGTATGATGGAAAGATACTTCTTCACGTACACCAAAAAATGAAAGAAATCAGACTATAAACAGCGGAGTTCACTTCTCAGCCATTAGCGGTCGCTTAGCAGTATATTTTTGTATGGTTGTTATGGTTATATTCTCATTTTTTCAGTCTCATTTGATAGAATGAAAGATATATTACAGAAATAGATATGATTTTGATTGCTTTCATGACGAAAAGTATACCTTGAAATTGCCTTGAAGTAGCGAAAATGTTCTATTCTTTAGCAAAGCTCAAGAGTAAACAAATGACGTCACTGTCCAATACCTGTCCGCCTGCCAGTCTAAATTCCAGTACGGAGTAAAGAATGGATTGACATTATTTATACAATTATTACAATAATGCAGTAGTCTGCATAACAGTAAATCATCTATTTTTTTTTGTGAATAAAAATTCCAAATGGTAAGCAAGAGTAATATAAGAGGGGCCTGTAGCCATGACTAATGAACAGAGAAAATGTTATTTTAGTGCCAGGAATGCCTGCAATGTTTATTCTGGCCCCTATTTTGAAATTGGCATCTGTTGAAATTTGTGTGAAATCGGCCAAATTGCCAATTTCTGACCACTTTATTTGGTAGTTGAAATAAGTGAATGGGCAGTTTCTTGTACTCAGTTGACAGACTAGAAGTAAATAAGTTTATTCAGGTATACACACCATGGTTTACAGTTACATAGATTATCATACATAGCAGTGTATGTATAGAGAACCTAGGATAACCCAGAAAAGTCAAAGTGACTTACTTCCAGTACCTGGCTTGGGCTTGCCATATATGATTTTTGGTTGTTTGTTGGGCTATCTCACTGAAACTTGGGCATGTATGATGGAAAGATGCTTCTGAACGCACAACAAAAATAAAAAAGACGGACGATAAATAAGGGAGTTCACTTCTCAGCCATTAGCCGCCTCTTTGCAGTATATTTTCGTATGGTTTTTATGGTTGTATTCTCATTTTTTGGACTCATTTGATAGAATGGAAGATATATTACAGAAATAGACATGATTTTGATTGCTTTCATGATGAAAAGTACCTTGAAATTGAGCTCAAAGTAGCGGAAATGTTCGATTTTTGCCGATGTTCAATGAACTGTGTAAGTCAAGTTGGTTAATTTTATTAAGTGTATTCTAACCTAACCACTCTGTAATTCGGCAAACTCAGTAATCCGGCACACTACAGGTCCCAATGATGCCGGATTTGTGATGGAGGACCTGTACCATGGTTTATTTTTTATATTGACATAATAATATAGCGCTGAAAATTTCTATTTTAGCTATAAATGGAGACTTTCGTGCTATAATATTAAGTGATACTCACATTCTCAGACAACCATTAAATATTACAGGATGGCCTATCTCCAAGGTACAACAATAACGACATAAAATTTTGCGTGGAATAGACAAGGTGGACGAAAACAAGATGTTCCAGAGATGGGACACAGAAACAAGAGGTCACAATTAGAAGTTGAAGACTCAGATGAATCAAAGGGATGTTAAGAAGTATTTCTTCAGTCAAAGAGTTGTCAGGCAGTGGAATAGCCTAGAAAGTGACATAGTGGAGGCGGGAACCATACATAGTTTTAAGACGGTTTGAGAGAGGGGAGAGAGAGGACCTAGTAGCAATCAGTGAAGAGGCAGAGCCAGGAGCTATGACTCGATCCCTGCAACCACAAATAGGCGAGTACAAATAGGTGAGTACACACACACACACACACACACAAACAAGAGTACCAGAGTGTGTACCTCGATTGAGACAGAACACAAGAGGAAAGGATGATACTGAAAGAGTACAGAAATGAGGAGGAACGAGAGGAAATGACAAAGATGAGCAGAAGAACCCAGATGCAGGTGGAAGGGCAAACACACCCTCCAGAAACACTCACAGAAGGACTCCAACCGTGACAACCCCAAGGCAACTGAACAATCTAAACTGACATTCACTGATCCCTCTGTCCCCACTCCTACAGCAACCCCCTGTGGGAACTCTGCCTCACCCCCACCACAACCCCCCATAGGCCCCTGCCAGGGCTTCTGATCCCCCAACCCCAATCTTCTCCCAGGATCACAGTGTAAGAAAAGAAGTAGAAGGTTTGGTACACAATCACGGATGGAATAACAAATATGAGGAGTGGCATGAAAGAATCAATGAGAAGTCCCCAGACATCATAGCAGTCACAGAAACGAAACTCACTGAGACAATAACAGAGGTAATCTTCCCACCAGGATATCAGATCCAGAGGAAAGATAGGAGCAGAGGGGTAGGAGGAGTTGCACTGGTCATAAAAAAACGATGGAGATTTGAGGAAATGGAAGGCATGGACGATATTGGAGGAAGGGATTACATAGGTATGCTTCAGTTTGGGGCACATAAGGTAGTCATTGCAGTGATGTATAATCCACCACAGAACTGCAGGAGGCCAAGAAAGGAATATGAAAAGAGCAACAGAGCAATGGTGGATACACTGGCTGAGGTGGCAAGAAGAGCTCACTCGAGCAGAGCAAAGTTACTGGTTATGGGCGACGTCAACTACAGGGAAATCAACTGGAAAGACCTGGAGCCACACGAGGGTCCTGAAACATGGAGAGCCAAGATGATGGATGTGGTACTGGAAAACCTGATGCATCAACATGTAAAGGACATTACCAGAGAGAGAGAGGGGAGGATGAACCAGCAAGACTGGACCTTGTGTTCCCCCTGAGCAGTTCAGACATTGAGGATATCACATATGAGAGGCCACTTGGAGCTAGTGATCACATGATTCTGTGTTTTGAATACATAGTACATGTATAGTTACAAGTGGAGAGGGTAACAGGAGTTGAATGGGAAAAGCCAAACTATAAAAGGGGGGCTACACAGGTATGAGGAACTATCTGCAGGAGGTTCAGTGGGACAGAGAATTGGCAGGAAAGTCAGTAAATGAATTGATCGAATTCGTAATAACAAAATGCAAGGAGGCAGAGGAAAGGTTTGTTCCCAAGGGCAACAGAAATAATGGGAAGACCAGATTGAGCACCTGGTTTACCCGAAGGTGTAGGGAGGCAAAAACTAAGTGCGCTAGAGAATGGAAAAAGTACAGAAGGCAAAGAACCCAGGAAAATAAGGAGATTAGTCGAAAAGCCAGAAATGAGTATGCACAGATTACGAGGGAGGCCCAATGACATTACGAAAACATGGCATCGAAAGTCAAGTCTGACCCGAAACTGCTGTATAGCCACATTAGGAGGATGACAACAATCAAAGACCAGGTGATCAGGCTGAGGAAAGAAGGTGGGGAACTCACAAGAAATGATCAAGAGGTATGTGAGGAGCTCAACACGAGATTCAAGGAAGTATTCACAAAAGAGACAGGAAGGGCTCTGGGAAGACAGCACAGAGGGGAACACCAACAGGGAATGTATCAACAAATGTTGAATGACATACACACAAACTGAGGAGGAGGTGAAGAAGCTACTAAGTGACCTTGACACCTCAGAGGCGATGGGACTGGACATCTCCCCGTGGGTCCTTAGAGAAGGAGCAGAGATGCTGTGTCCCACTAACCACAATCTTCAACACATCCCTTGAAACTGGACAACTACCTGAGGTACGGAAGATGGCAAATGTAGTCGCCATTTTTAAGAAAGGAGACAGAAACGAGTGTCACTGACGTGTATAGTATGCAAAGTCATAAAAAAGATTATCAGGAGGAGAGTGGTAGAGCACCTGGAATGGAACAAAATAATAAATGACAACAAACACGGATTCATGGAAGGCAAATCCTGTGTCACAAACCTTCTGGAGTTTTATGATAAAGTAACAGAAGACACAAGAGAGAGGGGTGGGTTGATTGCATTTTCCTGGACTGCAGGAAGGCCTTCGACATGGGTCCTCACAAGAGATTAGTGCAGAAGTTGGAGGATCAGGCCCGGTGTGGCCCGGTGGCCTGGTGGCTAAAGCTCCCGCTTCACACACGGAGGGCCCGGGTTCGATTCCCGGCGGGTGGAAACATTTCGACACGTTTCCTTGCACTATTGTCCTGTTCACCTAGCAGCAAATAGGTACCTGGGTGTTAGTCGACTGGTGTGGGTCGCATCCTGGGGGACAAGATTGAGGACCCCAATGGAAATAAGTTAGACAGTCCTCGATGACGCACTGACTTTCTTGGGTTATCCTGGGTGGCTAACCCTCCGGGGTTAAAAATCCGAACGAAATCTTATCTTAACAGGAAGGAAACTGCAATGGATCAGAGAATACCTGACAAGGAGGCAACAACGAGTCATGGTATGTGATGACGTATCACAGTGGGCGCCTGTGATGAGCGGGGTCCCACAAGGGGTCAGTCCAAGGACCAGTGCAATTTTTGGTATATGTTAATTATATGATGCAAGGGATAGACTCTGAAGTGTCCCTGTTTGCAGATGATGTGAAGTTAATGAGGAGAATTAAATCAGATGAGGATCAGGCAGGACTACAAAGAGACCTGGACAGGCTGGACACGTGATCCAGCAACTGGCTTCTCGAATTCAACCCCGCCAAATGCAAAGCCATGAAGATTGGGGAAGGGCAAAGAAGACTGCAGACAGAGTATAGGCTAGGCGGACAAAGACTGCAAACCTCACTCGAGAAAGATCTAGGGGTGACCATAACACCGAGCATGCCTCCAGAGGCACACATCAACCACATAACTGCTGCAGCATATGGGCGTCTGGCAAACCTGAGAATAGCATTCAGATACCTTAGGAATTGTTCAAGACACTGTACACTGTGTATGATAGGCCCATACTGGAGTATGCAGCACCAGTTTGGAACCCACACCTGGTCTAGCACTTCAAGAAATTAGAGAAAGTACAAAGGTTTGCAGCAAGGCTAGTTCCGGAGCTCGGGGAATGTCCTATGAAGAAAGGTTAAGGGAAATCGGCCTGATGACACTGGAGGATAGGAGGGTCAGTGGAAACATGATAATGACTTGCAAAATACTGCGTGGAATAGATAAGGTGGACAGAGACAGGATGTTCCGGCGATGGGGCACAGGAACAAGGGGTCACAATTGGAAGCTGAAGACTCAGAAGACTCACAGGGATGTTAGGAGCTTACCTGGAGAGGGTTTCGGGGGTCAATGCCCTCGCGGCCCAGTCTGAGACCAGGCTTCATGGTGGATCAGGGTCTGGTCAACCAGGCTGTTACTGCTGGCTGCATGCAAGCTGACATACGAACCACACCCCAGTTGGTCAGGTACTGACTTTAGGTGCATGTCCAGTGCCTTTTTGAAGACAGCTAGGGGTCTATTGGTAATCCCCCTTATGTATGCTGGGAGGAAATTGAACACTCTTGGGCCCCAGACACTTATTGAGTTGTCTCAGTGTACTCGTGGCACCCCTGCTTTTCATCAGGGAAGTGTTGCATCTCCTGCAGAGTCTTTTGCTTTCATGTGGAGTGATTTTCGTGTGCAGGTTTGGTATCAATCCCTCCAGGACCTTCCAAGTGTATATTATCATGTATCTCTCTCACCTGCATTCAAGGGAATACAGATCAAGGACCTTCAACCATTCACAGTAGTTTAGGTGCCTTATCGCACTTACGTGTGCTGTGAAAGTTCTTTGTACACTCTCCAGGTCTGTAATGGCGCCAGCCTTGAAGGGGGCCATTAGTGTACAGCAGTATTCCAGCCTAGAGAGAACAAGCGATTTGAAGAGAATCATCATGGGCTTGGCATCCCTAGTTTTGAAGGTTTTCATTATCCATCCTATCATTTTCCTAGTGGATGAGGCAGATACATTGTTGTGGTCTTTGAAGGTGAGATTCTCTAACATTATCACTCCCAGGAAGTATTTTTTCAGCCATAGAGTCGTCAGGAAGTGGAATAGCCTAGCAAGTGATGTAGTGGAGGCAGGAACCATGCATAGCATTAAGATGAGGTATGACAAAGCTCAGGGAGCAGAGAGAGAGGACCTAGTAGCAATCGGTGAAGAGGCAGGGCAAGAGGACCTAGTAGCGATCAGTGAAGTGGCGGGGCAAGGAGCTGAGTCTCGACCCCTGCAACCACAATTAGGTGAGTACACACACACATACTTTACTCAATAACTGTTAAGAAATATTCTCTCATCAACAACCTTTAACATCTCACTACAGAAGAACCTCAGATTACTTTGAATACCATCAAAACACTCATACATCATTTGAATACTCTCAAAACACCTCTGAATAGTCTGAAACATCATTTGAATATTTCCAAACAACATTGGAACATTTCCAAACGACATTGGAACACTTCCAAACATCATTCGAACACTTCCAAACATCACTGGAACATTTCCAATCATCATTGGAACACTTCCAAACAACACTGGAACACTTCCAAACAACATTGGAACATTTCCAAATTACATTGGAACATTTCCAAATGTCGTCCAAACAACATTGGAACATTTCCAAATAACATTGGAACACTTCCAAACAACAATGGAACACTTCCAAACATTATTGGAGCATTTCCAAACAACACTGGAATACTTCCAAAATATTATTTTGAATACTCCCAAATAACATTTGACATCTCTAACTCATCCACACTTACACAGTTCCCTGCGATGCCAGGGAATGGGGGTTCTGGCACTACAGCAAATGAGGTTGTGCTAGTGATGCGAATCAGTCTGCGTGAAGATCTATCCAAAATGCAAGTCGGCATAGCCGACAGTGAGCCAGTCCATAAACTGTGGGATCTGAATGTAGTAGGGATTAAGGGTGATCAACCACCTCCCCGAACACAAAGAGACTCATCAGGATTACTTGAACCACTTAGTTCCAAGACTGCCAGTACTGGGTGTGACTACCTTGGAAACTGGTGCATCCAACTCTGCTCACTAATTTTAAGAAGGCACGGGGTCAGTTGAACTCACTGATGAACAGCCTGACCAAGCAGCTGGCCCTCGGATTCATTGAGAAGGCACCTTATGCCAGTCCTGGGGAAAATACCTATTATCTCCTGCACATGGCAGTCACCAAGGAGTCAGTGACCACCTCCATCAGAGTGGTCTTCAACTGTAGTTCACAGGCTAGTCCCTGAGAGCCCTCGTTCAACGATTGTCTGTTCACAGGACCATCTCTGACACAGAGATTAGATGTGTTACTGAAGTTTAGGACAGAGCAGTATGCCTATACTGTGGATATCAGTAAAGCCTTCCTGTGTACTGGGTTGCAGTCACAAGATAGGGATCACATGATGTTCTTGTGGTTGGCAAACAGTGAGGTACTTGAGCAAGGGTATGAAACCTATAGGTTCAAGGCTGTGTTATTTGGTGTCACTAGTTCACCATTCTTCTTGCAGGCTACCATAGACTACCACCTAGCGAATTTTAATAGTCCTCTTAAAGAACTGCTGAAGACCCTATTTTATGTAGACAACATGCAAGGTACCACCTCAGGTGAGGGACTGTTGATGGACATTTACCAAGAGTCTAATCAGGAGATGCTCTCAGCTAACATACCACTGAGAGACTGGGTAATAAACAATCCCACATTGTGAGGCATGGTTGAATGTAATTATGTGGGCTACACAGTACCTGAGGTAACATCGGTATTGGGACTGGAATGGGAAATCAAGGAAGACAGACTTTGGGTATAAAGGAAACCTGATGGTGAGGGAAAGTGTTGACCAGGAGGTCCCTGTTGAGTAAAGTGCAGACCGCCTTTGACCCACTGGGTATGTTGACACCCATTACCATTTGAGGAAGAACGTTAGTCCAAAGGACGTGGGAGCTGAACCTAGGTTGGGACGACGCACTACCAGAAGCCATCTGTCAGGAGTGGGAGCTGGTAAGCCAAGATTTAGCAAAGTTGCACAAATTCAGTTTCCATAGGTCCTTCAGGAGCACCTGGCGAGACTATGCCTTGCATATCTTCTGTGATGACTCCTCCAGGGCCTATGGGGCTGTAACATACTTGGTGGCTGGGGACCAGGTCAATTTGGCCACCAGCCACGCACGAGTGACACCCCTAAAAGAGTGTTCAATCCCAATGCTAGAGCTCACAGCGATGCTGCTGGGGGCAAGACTGGGAAAGTACATAAAGGAAGTGTTGAGTAACCTGAGGGTGATGCACACCTATATATGGACAGACTCAGAGGTGGCCTTACAGTGGGTCAAGAACAACAGGTCCAAGCTTCCCTATGTCAGGAATCGGGTGAAAGAGATACAGGAACCGCAGTCAGCATCTACAATTTTGTATGTGCCTACATATCAAAATCCAGCTGAACTGATAAGCAGAGGAGTGACACAAAAAAAGCTGAGTAAAAACGAGATTTGGTTCAAAGGCCCAGACTGATTACCAGTGAAAGAGTGCTGGCCAGAGCAGAAATTCAGGGAGACAACCAGCAGCGTAATACAATTTGTGAGGGAACCCGGCGCCAAACTATTTGACCCCAAATGCTACTCCTCTTGGAGGAAACTGATAAGAATCACAGAAGTGGTGTCTTGATTTATAAGAAAGCTGCATGACAAGGTAAGCAGAGGCCGACAGTTGTCGCTCATGGGTCCCAGAGAGTACTGGATACAGCAGTACTAAAGGGAGAGATTTCCAGAAGTTCTGGAGATACTGGCGACTGGGCAGCAGGATGTAACATTGGGCCTTGCACCCAATGGCTGCTTAGAGAATGGTAAGTTGGTCCACTCATTGGGATTGTTCTTAGATCATGCCAGTCTGATAAGATGCAGGGAAAGACCACATAACTCTGAGCTCAGTTATGGGGCCAAACTTCCCATGTTATTGGGAAAGGAGGGGTGGTTGTCAGAGTTATTGATACACAATGCTCATCAGAGGACCATGCATAGGAGATTTGGAGATACCCTTATCTGCCTTCGTCAGAATTACTGGGTGCTGAAGGGCTGAACCACAGTCAAAAAGGTGATAAGGAATTGCACTGTCTGCCAGTGGTACGATGGGAGGACCCTACCATACCCAGGACCACCACTGCTGCCTCAGGAGCAGGTACATAGTGACAGGCCCTTTGAGACTGTAGGGATAGACTATATTGGGGCTATCACACTGAAGAACCCAGGAGGGGAGAGGGTAGGAGACGTTCGTGAAGTTGTTCAGGAGGTTTACAGCTCAGTTCTCTTGTCCACAACTGGTTATATTGGACAATGGCACAAGCTTCAGAGCGGCCAACAGTCTTCAGGAATCTTTTGGACAATGGAGAGGTGTGAGAACACCTGAAGAAGATAGAGTGCAAATGGAAGTTCATAGTTCCCAGAGCCCCATGGCAAGGGGGCTTCTATGAACGCATGGTGGGCACGATCAAAGGATGCATCCACAAAGTCTTACATGGCAAGAGGGTGAGCACTGATAAGTTGCAGATGGTGTTGGCCGAAATGGAAGCGAGAGTCAATAACAGGCCCCTGACCTATGTGCAAAATGGGATTGACGAGCAGGAAGCTCTCACTCCCAATCACCTGGTATATGGGAGGAGGATCGAGCCTTTTCCTGCAATCTTGAGCCAGTCTTCCAGGGAGCAGGACTATTATTGGCCAGAGGGATGCCCCATTAACAAAGAATTGCACCAGAGTCACAATAAACTGGTGAGTGTCCTGGACAAATGGAACCAGGTGTGGCACAATAATTATTTAGACAGCTCTGCGAGAACATTTCTATGGGGCTGACCCCCCCACCGAGGGAAACAAGGTGATGCTGAGTCGAGGTGACCTGGTGCTAGTAGAAGCTGAGGCACCCAGAGCATATTGGCCTCTAGGCCTGCTGGTGTCGACCCATCCAGATAAGGCTGGATGGTTGAGGATGGTGAAGGTTAGAATAAATGGTGTCAAGACCATAAGGCCCATCAGCAAGCTTTTGCCTCTCAAGGCCCACGAGGTGGGACCTGGATGGGAGAAGTTAGACCAGAGTCTGCTCAACCAGAGCGGCTGGACGACCTGTCGAACGGCGCTCAAGCCCAGGGCTCACTGGGAGGGTTTGCTGGAGGCGGACTTGATCTAGACTTAGCGTTTACCTTTGCCAGTGGGAGGACGTGGAAACTTATTCAGTCCTAAAGTTTCACAGGATTGAATAAGCCGCACAGAGCCCTTGACATCCACACACACACACAAACACACTAGTTGACGAAGGTAACGAGTTTGACAAATTGATAGCTCTATCTACCCTTCAAGGGAGGTCTAGGTAGGTTTGTACAGTTAGTAACTAATATTAGAAGTAATGAGGTAACCTTAGATATTAACAAAGGTAGGATTAGGCTTTTAATATAGGCAAACACTAGGTTATATTAGCTAGGGAGAACTGGCAGCCCCAAGCTTGAACGAGGAATTGTGGGTCTTTGAGATGCCAGCTCTTTCTTCTAAGATCAGACACCATTGGAATAAGAAGTGCCTGAACAGCAGGGCAGTGCCCCCACGTGTCTACACATACTAGACCTGGGGAACTCGGTGGAGGCATCCCAAAGTACTGTGGATACCCTCCCTCCTCCGTACAAGCCCAATACAGTAAGACAATACCTTTCTTTTTTCTTAGTATCTAGCAAGTTTCTGGGGGAAACACGAGTTGAACTGTGGGTCTTTGTGCAGTCGGACGCCCATAGACCAGTACGTACCGGCGTCCCCTAAGTACAAGTTTAGAATCTAGTGTCACTGCCTAGTTATTGGAATCAGGGAGTTCTGAAGCACAGGAAGGTCACTAATACCCTCTGAATATTTGCAGAAATTAAGTCTTTGCACATGGTGACTTGAAGGGTAGAATCCAGAGGGGCTAAAGCTTAGGGAGGTTGGAAGACCGGGGGACATATTCTTCTCCACCAAGTAAGTTAACCCTTTTAGTTGTGCATGTAGAAGGGAATTTTCTTGCAAGTTCAGTTTTGTGGAAATGTATCCCATAAACCACTTGAGACTGAGAACTACTCTCGGGGGCATGCATCAGCAGCACTTGCTAGGGAAAGCATCTCACCTGGAGGCAATCCAGACACATTTCAACAGGGCATGTGTCTACTGAAAAATACCTTTGATGACTAGCTACAAAAACATGCAAACACCTTAATTATACCTGGTGGTGGGGAGGGTTTCAGGGGTCAACACTCCCACAGACCAGGCCTCATGGTGGATCAGGGCCTGATCAACTAGGTTGTTACTGCTGGAATCATGTAACCCAACATGTGAACCACAGCCTGGCTGGTCAGGTACTGAATTTCAGTGCCTGTCCAGCTGCTTGAAGACAGCCAGGGGTCTATTGGTAATTCCCCTTATGTATGCTAGGAGGCAGCTGAACAGTCGTGGGCCCCTGACACTTATTATACTGTCTCTTAGTGTACTCATGTCTCCTCTGCTTTTCTTTGGGAGGATGTTGCATCTCGTGCCGAATCTATTGCTTTTGTAGGGAGTGATTTTCATGTGCAGATTTGGAATTAGTTCCTCTAGGATTTTCCAAGTGCATATTGTGAAGTATCTTTCTTGCCTGCATTACAGGGAATACAAATCAAGAGATTTCAACTGTTCCTAGTAATTTAGGTGCTTTATCATACTTATATATGCCATGAAAGTTTTCTGTATATACTCTGGGTCTGCAATTTTGCCTGCCTTGAAAGGGGCCATTAGTGTACAGCAATATTCCAGCCCAGAGTGAAGCGATTTGGAGAGAATCATCATGGGCATTATTAAGGAGTCTTGAGTATAGGTCTGGTAGCAGGGAATGATAAGGCTTCAGAGGCATGTTACTTTATTGGGTTCTTGGTGTACAGGCAGTGTGTTTAAATTGCCCTGGGGCCCAACCTGCCAGACCCTCTGCTGCAAGAGAGAGAGGAGTACACTTTATATATATATATATATATATATATATATATATATATATATATATATATATATATATATATATGTATGTATGTATGTATATATATATATATACAGGAGGGCCCCGCTTTACGGCGTTTCGCTTTACGGCATTCCACTAATACGGACATTTCAAATTATGACCAAAACTCGCTATACGGCTCCCCCCACCTGTCTTTCTAATACGGTCACAGCGGCCCACCGAGTTTGTTTACATTCTCCCTGAGCACATCTCCTTATTATGTCTGGAAACTTTCCAAAATTTCAAGTGTTTTAAAGTTATTGTATATTTTATATGTATTGTACTTGATAATTAAACTTGTGTACACCTGTACCTAAATAAACTTACACACTGTGCTGGCATGTAGGTACACATTAAAATCACTAAGAGTCTCTCTACTCTTGATGCAATAATAATAATAATAATAATAATAATAATAATAGTAATAATAATAATCTCTTGGGCGCATTAATGTCGCATATTACGTTAATATAGACATTTCCCTTAATCTATCTATGATATTTTTTCAAAATTATATAAGAAACACATTATGTAACACACAAACATGATACATGCACCCACAGTATAAAAATTTATACAAATATATATGAGATGTTTACCAAACGGTTTGTAGAAGTGTCGGAAGAATTACGTTTTCTCTAGCCCGTCACCTGTTACTAGGGATAACTGTAGAAAAATATTCCTTTCGTATGCCTTCACTTTATAGCTATAATTCTGTACTAACTTGTACACAGTGTAAGAGTATTTGTTTCGTGATTTAATTATTATAATAATAAGAAAAATATTATAAGGTAAAAGTTTCACAAACTCTTACAAATGTACATGAATGAACTAAAACTGGACACGTATTAATACCGTCTATTTCGCCTGACCGAGTGATCGTCCACAACCTGTTCAGTTTGTTTGTTTACGCTGTCTGAGCTCGGTGTATCATTAAATGTTGTATATTACGTTAATATACACATTTTCATTAATCCATCCGTGATATTTTTTCAAAATTATATAATAAACACGATACATAACATAAATACATAACAACATATGTGTAGAGAACCTAGGATAACCCAAAAAAGTCAGAGTGACTTACTTCCATTGCCTTCACTCAGAGCATCATTTCTTCTCAAAATGATGTTACATGAGAATGGGAGTGTTCTTCTTTATTTATTCTACCGTATCAATGTAGAGACAACCTGTACACAATGTAACTTGTACACAAACCAGACATGTACACTTTGTTTACAAAACTTACCTTCGCCTGGTTTGTTTACATAACTCTGCGCCTGTCCTCTCTCATGCACTCATTCTTTCTCTCTGGTATGGTAGCCTGGCTGACTACCATACATACCACACTTGATTTTTTACAATAAATACTACTCATCTCACCCTATATTTTAAGGTAAGTAATGAGTGAACTGTATATACATTTTATTGCTCTGGGATGCTTAAATATCATAGAATAGTATGTGTGGGTGGGGTGGCCTGGTAAGGTAGCCTGGCTGACTACCATACATACCACACTTGATTTCTTACAATAAATACTACTTGTCTCACCCTAGATTAAGACTATAAATATTTTACGGTAAGTAATGAGTGCACTATGTGTGTAGTGTACTTTTTTATTGTTTTTTGATGCCTGATTCTATTGCTAACATAATATATGTTAGTGTAAACTTGCTATCTAGTGTTTGTATGCATTTGTAAGTGGAAAAAAAGGGTGTTCCACTTTACGGCAGTTTCCACTTTATGGCGGTAGCCTGGAACCTAACCCACCGTATAAGTGGGGCCCTCCTGTATATATATCCTAGGCAGTAGGTTGGTAGACAGCAACCGCTCAGGGAGGTACTACCGTCCTGCCAAGTGAGTGTAAAACGGAAACCTGTGATTGTTTTACATGATGGTAGGATTGCTGGTGTCCATTTTTCTGTCTCATAAACATGCAAGGTTTCAGGTACGTCTTGCTACTTCTACTTACACTTAGGTCACACTACACATACATGTGCAAGCATATATATACACACCCCTATGGGTTTTCTTCTATTTTTCTTACTAGTTCTTGTTCTTGTTTATTTCCTCTTACCTCCATGGGGAAATGGAACAGAATTCTTCCTCCGTAAGCCATGCGTGTCATAAGAGGCGGCTAAAATGCTGGGAGCAAGGGGCTAGTAACCCCTTCTCCTGTATATATTACTAAATTTAAAAGGAGAAACTTGCGTTTTTTCTTTTGGGCCACCCCGCCTCGGTGGGATATGGCCAGTTTGTTGATATATATATATATATATATATATATATATATATATATATATATATATATATATATATATATATATATATATATATATATATATATATATACACACACACACACACACACGTGGACATGGACAAAAAACAAACTTCCTACAGGGAGGGAAGAAAAAAAAGGGAGGTGTGCTGAAATATCATGGTCCAAGGCAGTGAGCCTCAGAGACATCGCTGCATGCCTTCCTGCATCTGGACAGATACTGCAACACAGGAGACATTGCTGCAGCTGAGCTATGACGTAACAGTGTATGGTTTTGTATGGATCGGTGAAGCAGTCATCCTGTAGTCACTGCAGGGTTTACTCAACCTAGGGCACAACCTGCTGGAGCCCTTGAGTGAGGTGGCGTCAGTACTCGGCAACTGGACAGGACTTCTTCTGGCAAGAGACTCAGGATATTTCTCGACTGGTACTGTTGCTAGGGAGTCACTGCAGGGAATGCAGTGCAGCACAGCTTAGTGGTGCCAGCGAGAGTAAGTCCTAGCAGAGACGACTCAGGTGTATCATCTGGGAGTCATAGCAGCTTACACCATAACTGAAGTAAGTGGGCTAGCAATCAAAGTGGCATCATACTTTGTGCAGGCTGCTCATTGAAACCATGACACGAATCAGACAACTGCCTGCCAACAGAGGGAGGCTGCGGCTTGACGATGTCATTCTCTCAATCAGAGCAGGAGTCAGAGCAGAGGTTAGTCTGAGCATCCCCAAACTCGTTTTTACTAATAGCTGTACTCTGACGGTCAGGAGGTGGAGTGATACAAGTCTAAATGGGAAGTCTATGAGTGGCGAGCATAAGAGCTTTCTATACATGGGGGGGTTAAGATGACACTCGTGATCTGACGCCTGGACTAACTACTGTCAGTTGTCGAACAGTCACAACAGGGTAAGGGGTAACACGAGAGTGCTAGCAATGGTCTGGGCTCAGACCACACTGTGGTCACACACTCATTTGGGCTCAGACCACTTCATCGGGGACACACACAAACTTGCACACCCACACTGCACATGTGATTACTGCATGGCTTGCACTAGCAAATGATGCTTTTCTGTGCAAAAATCGACACTAAGGTATTCGTGAACATATGAGAACACGATAGAGGGAGACTTCTTTGGGACGAAATTGTTAGGGCTTCTGGACACAGTAACATAGTCATAGTAGGGGACTTTAACTTTAGTCAAATTGACTGGAATTCTTTGACAGGTAATCTAGAGTCCAGTGACTTTATGGAAACAGTTCAGGACTGTTTTCTGAAAAAGAGCATAACTGATCCTACCAGGGGTAATAATTTGCTAGACCTAGTCTTGTCAAATAAGGAAACACTCGTGAATAATCTGGAGATCACTGAAGAGCTTGGCGCAAGTGATCACAAATCCATCACTTTTAGCATTAATTGGGAATGCAAGAATCCCTGATTTTCGTTCTGCCGATTATAATGGACTTAGGGAACACCTGTCTAATCTTGATTGGGGATATCTAGCTAATGATTTTATTGACGATAATCATACTTATGAATATGAAGGGATCTGCTTTTATGATTGTTTTCTTAATAATGTACACAGTGCCCAGAGTATATACATTCCCCAGAGAGAAATTAGGTCTAATAATAACGATCCCAAATGGGTTAACAGGAGGCTAAAGCATCTATTAGGGGAGAAAAGGGGAATTTATAGGCACATCAGAAGAGGAGAGGTTAACCTTACTGACCAATATGTTCAGCTTAAAAGAGAAGTAAAAAAGGCGATTAGAAAGGCTAAACGTGACTATGAAATTAGAATTGCTAATGAATCAAAAGACTAATCCAAAGGGGTTCTTTCAAGTGTATAGGACGAAGGTGAAGGAAAAAGTAGGACCTCTGAAAACTGGGAATGGACAGCTGACGGATAATGAACTGGAAATGTGTTCCTTATTTAATGACTATTTTTTGTCAGTTTTTACACAGGAAGATGTAAATGAGATTCCAGTAATTAACAATTATTTAGTTCCTGATGAATTTAAGTTAACTAATATTACTGTCACGAGGGACATGGTTATTAAACAGATAGACAAACTGAAACAAAATAAGTCCCCGGGACCCGATGAGTTGTTTTCAAGGGTACTTAAGGAATGCAAGATGGAGCTTAGTCAGCCATTAACGAGTGTATTCAATGCGTCCATCCTTACCAGTGTTGTGCCAGAGTTGTGGAAGATGGCTAATGTGGTTCCTATATTCAAATTAGGGGATAAGTCCACTCCTTCAAATTACCATCCAATAAGCCTGACATCTATAGTGGGCAAGTTATTAGAATCAATTATAGCTGACATTATCAGAAGTCACCTTGAAGAGCATAGCTTGATAAATGAATCTCGGCATGGATTCACGAGAGGTCGTTCCTGCCTGACAAACTTGCTGACGTTCTTCAATAGAACATTTGAGGCAGTTGACAGTGATAAGGAATATGATATTGTTTATTTGGATTTTAGTAAAGCCTTCGACAGAGTACCTCACAAGAGACTCTTAAGAAAAGTGGCAGCTCATGGTATAGGAGGTAAAGTTCTAGCATGGATTGAGGCATGGCTTACCAATAGAAAGCAGAGAGTTATCATTAATGGAGTGAAATCTGAATGGGGATTAGTCACTAGTGGCGTTCCACAAGGATCAGTTTTAGGCCCTCTCCTGTTCATAATTTACATTAATGACCTTGATGAAGGGATTACTAGTGACATGAGTAAGTTTGCTGATGATACAAAGATAGGCCGTATAATTCACTCTGAGGAGGATATCAATGAACTCCAGGACGATTTGAACAAATTAATGTCTTGGTCTGAAAAATGGCAGAGGAAGTTTAATGTGGATAAGTGTAAGGTACTTGCCCTTGGTAATGAAAATAACCCTCGAAGCTATAATCTAGGTGAAGTAGAGCTTGGTCATACAGAATGTGAAAAAGACTTGGGAGTCATGGTAAGCAGAAATCTAAAGCCAAGACAGCAGTGCCTTAGTGTGCGCAACAAGGCCAACAGATTACTTGGATTTATCTCAAGAAGTATAAGTAACAGAAGTCCAAAAGTTATTTTACAGCTCTATACATCACTAGTGAGGCCTCATTTAGATTATGCTGCTCAGTTTTGGTCCCCTTACTACAGGATGGACATAGACTCATTAGAGAACATACAGAGAAGAATGACTAAAATGATTTACTGTGTAAGGAACCTCCCGTATGAAGATAGACTTAAAGCCTTAAATCTCCACTCTCTGGAGAGGCGTAGAATGAGGGGAGATATCATTGAAGTGTATAAGTGGATGACGGGCATAAACAAGGGAGACATTAATAAAGTACTGAGGGTGTCGAACCAGGTAAGAACCAGGAATAATGGATTTAAGTTGGATAAATTTAGATTTAGAAAGGACATAGGTAAGTACTTGTTTTCTAACAGAGTTGTAGATGCGTGGAACAGTCTTCCCAGTGGGGTGATAGAGGCTAGGACCTTGGGTAGCTTTAAGAAGAGACTGGACAAATATATGAGTGGGAGGGGCTGGGTTTGATTGGTGTCATGGGGTACGGGAGTTATTTCTTGGGTAGCTTTAGGTAGATGTCGTTTTGATAAGGACCTGCCTCGTATGGGCCAGCAGGCCTTCTGCAGTGTTCCTACATTCTTATGTTCTTAAAGGAACAATGAGAGGAATTAACAATACTGAATGCAAATTGATCACTATGAAACTATAACACTGCTGATGGGACATCGACAGTGTTATAGTGACTTCAGGTGATAGCGTGAGGTGACACTGCGAGGTGATGTCAAGGCAGACGTCCTGAGGTGACATCGGGCAGACATCCAGGGTGACAACAGGCAGACATTGTGGGTGATGTCAGGTAGTCATGGGTGACATCATGAGGCAGTGTCAGGCAGCATGGTGACATCAAGGGTGATGTCAGGCAATGGTGATGTCACAAGGTAGCATCAGGCAGGATGGTGACATCGCAAGGTTGCATCCTGGAGTGACATCGGGCAGATGTCGTGAGGTGACATCAGGCAACAGCATGTGGCTTTGGACATCTGGCTTGGTAACCCATATGACTCACTCCACATGGCTAGAAGATCCATGTAGCTTGTAGATCCACATGGCCTTATCCACATGTGGCTTCGTGATCCACATAGCTTTGAGTGACCTCGGGCACTCGGATACACAGCTCTGGCAAAGAATTCACAGAGAAAACAACAGAGGGAGTGAGTAACATTGAATGGTGGTGGAGAGTATTGTTATGGTAGAAGCATGGTGGCATATGGTGAGGGAGGATCCAGCTGCTTCCTCTTCACCCCACATACCCACGTGGAGATTCTACCACGAAAAACTCATCACAAAACTCACATCTGACTTGCTGAAACAGCCATGCTGAGCTGAAACAACAAAAGCAACAAACAAGTGATGCTGAGCACCTCACTTGAAAACGGTGTGAGATGCAGTAGTGTTGTTGCTGGGGACACCACTAAGATTTCTCTAAGAAATTTGGCAAATTTTGGCCTGGATCCTGCTTGTACCTGTGTCTGAATGATGAGATTTGCAGACACAACATCAGGATAACTTGCAGAGATGGATGCTGCTTGTACAAGGCAATGAAGGAATGACAACATCTTCATGCTTCCTTCCTTCCTCTCACTGGGCAAACACAGCCGCTGAGACCACCGCAAACCACCAATATTACCATTTCTTGGGTATAGGTCTCAGAGTGGGAATGAATGATATGGCTTCGGTAGGCAACGACTTTACTGGTTCTTGTACATGGGCAGTGTGTTTAAGTGCCCTCGGGCCAGTCAGGCCCCAGCTGTGAGGGAGAGAGGAGTGACTTGTCTCTAGGCTGTCAAGTGCATGAGGGATGCAGAGTAAGCTTGGTGCAAGCTGAGCTTGGTAGGCCTATTGCCCTGCTAGATGTCAGCACTGGTGATGTGAAATAGAAAGGATGGTCTGATGCAAAATATAAACCCAACTGGGCATACAGCTTGGCATCTCTAGTTTTGGTTCTCCTTATTCATCCTATCATATTCCTAGCAGATGTGGTAGATACGCACACATGCACATGCAACAGGCCAATATCTCAACAAGTGTGTTTGACATCAGGTAACAAATAAACAAACACAAGTGAAAAAATGAATTCTGTGGTTCTTGAGATCTGCTCAAGACACATTACATTAAGAAAAAGAGATGTAAACTAGAAAGAGAGAGATGATTCTTATACAAACGAAGGTGAAGAGTCACAGAGCTGCCAATATATCTGAAATACGAAGGGAGGCAAAAGTCAATGAAATTGCAAATATCGAACTTAAGCTGAAGGAATCTTACAAGAGACAAGAATCAAAGAACTAAAAGCCATAAAGGAAATTGAAAAAAAAAAAAATACTTCTTCTCTTATGCAAAATCTAAGGGAAAAACAACATCCAGTATTGGGCCACTGCTTAGGCGAGATGGGACATACACAGATGACAGCCAAGAAATGAGTGAGATACTAAAGTCTCAATATGACTCAGTGTTCAGCGAGCCACTGCCCAGACTAAGGGTCGACAATCCAAATGAATTCTTTATGAACGAAATCCAAAATTTGGACATCCCAAAAATCTTGGATATTATCCTAACTCCACAAGACTTTGAAGAGGCAATTAATGAAATACCCATGCACTCTGCCCCAGGCCCAGACTCATGGAACTCTGTGTTCATCAAGAACTGCAAGAAGCCCCTATCGTGTGTCCTAAGCATTTTATGGAGAGGGAGCATGGGAGCATGGACACAGGCCATCCCACACACACTAAAAACAACAGACAGCCTCACTCCACAAAGGTGGCAGTAAAGCAGTTGCAAAGAACTACAGACAGATAGCACTAACATCCCAAATGATAAAAATCTTTGAGAGGGTTCTAAGAAGCAAGATCGCCAACCACCTAGATACCCATCAATTACACAACCCAATGCAACACGGGTTTAGAGCAGGTTGCTCCTGCCTGTCCCAGCTACTGGACCACTAGGACAAGGTCCTGGATGCTGTAGAGGATGAACAAAATACAGATGTAGTATACACAGACTCTGCAAAAGCTTTCGACAAGTGTGAACATGGTATAATAGCACACAAAATATGTGATAAAGGAATAACAGGAAAAGTTGGTAGATGGATCCTCAACTTCCTGACAAACAGAATACAATGAGTAATAGTAAACAGAGTAAAGTCCCAGGCAGCCATGGTAAAAAGCTCTGTTCCACACGGCACAATACTCGCTCCCATTCTATTCCTCATCCTCATTTCTGACATAGACAGAGATGTTTACCTGGAGAGAGTTCTGGGGGTCAACACCCCCATGGCCCGGTCTGTGACCAGGCCTCATGGTGGATCAGAGCCTGATCAACCAAGCTGTTACTGCTGGCTGCACACAATCCAACGTACGAGCCACAGCTCGGCTGGTCAGGTACCGACTTTAGGCGCTTGTCCAGTGCCTGCTTGAAGACAGCCATGGGTCTATTGGTAATCCCCCTTATGTATGCTGGGAGGCAGTTGAAGAGTCTGGGGTCCCTGACACTTATTGTGTTGTCTCTTAACGTGCTGGTGACACCCTTGCTTTTCATTTGGGGGATGTTGCATTGTCTGCCGAGTCTTTTGCTTTTGTAGTGAGTGATTTTTGTGTGCAAGTTCGGTACTAGTCCCTCTAGGCTTTTCCAGGTGTATAGTCATGTATCTCTCCTGCCTGCATTCCAGGGAATACAGGTTCAGGAACTTCAAGCTCTCCCAGTAACTGAGGAGTTTTATCTCCGTAAGCCATAGCTCCATGCCTTTTGCGGATGACACCTGGATTACCATGGCAGTGACCTCCATTGAAGACACTGCTATACTCCAAGCGGACATCAAACAAATCTTCGAATGGGCCACTCAAAACAATGTGAAGTTCAACGAGGAGATATTTCAACTACTCAGACAGCGGAAAGGTAATGTGAAGGACCTGGGAGTGATAATGTCAGAGGATCTCACCTTCAATGACCATAACAATGTATCTGCCTCATCCGTTAGGAAAATAATATGATGGATAATGAGAACCTTTGAAACTAGGGACGCAAAGCCCATGACGATTCTCTTCAAATCGTTTGTGCTCTCTAGGCTGGAATACTGCTGTACACTAACAGCCTCCTTCAAAGCTGGCGATGTTGCAGACCTGGAGAGTGTACAAAGAACTTTCACAGCACACATAAGTATGATAAGGCACCTAAACTACTGGGAACGGTTGAAGGTCCTTGATCTGTATTCCCTCAAACACATGCGAGAGAGATACATGATAATATGCACTTGGAAGGTCCTGGAAGGATTGACACCAAACCTGCACACGAAAATCACTCCCTATGAAAGCAAAAGACTCAGCAGGAGATGCAATATTCCCCTGATGAAGAGCAGGGGTGCCACGAGTACACTGAGAGACAACACAATAAGTGTCTGGGGCCCAAGACTGTTCAATTGCCTCCTAGCATACATAAGGGGGATTACCAATAGACCCCTGGCTGTCTTCGAGAAGGCATTGGACAGGCACCTAAATTCAGTACCTGACCAACTGGGCTGTGGTTTGTACGTCAGTTTGCATGCGGCCAGCAGTAACAGCCTGGCTGACCAGACCCTTAACCACCATGAGGCCTGGTCTCAGATCAGGGTGCGGGGGTGTTGACCCCCGAAACCCTCTCTAGGTAAACTCCAGATAAGTCTAACTTAGGTGAGGTCTTTAAGTTTGGAGAGTGTCTGTCCTCCCTCCCTCCCTCCACTCCTTCCTCCCTCCCTCCACCCACCACTCCTTCCTCCCTCCCCCTCCTCCCTCCCCCCTCCTCTCTCCCTCCCTCTCTCTCTCTCTCTCTTTCTCTCTCTCTCTTCCTGGATTGTCAGGTTCATTTCCTTCTCTCACAGTGTACGAACCTCCCAGTTCTGAGATTAATCTGGATGCAAAGGTTTGCAACTTTTTAAACTGTTGTGATGTGCCTGTAAGCTTGTGTCACAAGAGAACGATAGTAGAGTGACAAGACTGTGTTTCTAGGTCCACTTAGATGGAAGTCTTGCCCTTAGGTCTTGAAGCATAAGAATAGTGATATATACAATGCTAGTCATGGCATTATGCCGGGTGAGCGCCCCAGCATAATGCCGTGATGAAAATCAAAGGCCTACCATACAGGGGGGATCTTTTTTCAGGTAGCAGCCGTTAGCACGACATCACAGCCTGCCACCACACTTCACAGTGACTCCTCAGTGGTCACGTGGCTACTGTGGTGAAAGGAAGTACAGTGGTCCCTCGATTTTCGTAATTTCAGTGATACTATGAAAGGATATCGCAGAAGAAACAACACCAGTAATAAAAGAATAACAGCAAGGACCCTAGAACTCAACTTGTCTACCCAGCAGGACGCCAGTGTATCATCAACCCCCCTCACCGCCGCCACCCAGGGAACAACAACAACAACAACAAACATGGCTGACTCCCCCTCCAACTCCACTCCCTTCAAAGGATTCATCCATGATAACTCAGGTATGATTATTCCTGACAATATCAAGGACTACATCGTTGCTCTAGAAAATGAAATCAAAGATATCAAAGCAGCACTCGAGCGACGAGATTCCAAGATAACCAACCTCGAGAATAAGATCCAAAACCTTGAAGAGAAGATTACATCGGAAAGTGTTGACACAGAAAATACTCTAAAAGCAGCTATAGCCAGTCACACTGAGCAAATAACAACAATAAATATGAAGGTTGAAGAAGCAATCAAGGACTGGAATCAGAACATGCACACTCGACTAAATGAATACCTTGATTTCCAAGACGACAAAACTGAACAAGATAAGTTGTCTGATGCAGTTATAATAAACAGTCCACACATTCCTAGTGACATAACACAAGCACAGTGCAAAGAAACTGCTGTCAGGATAATACAGAACCACGTACAAGTCATCGTGCAAAACAATGAAATCAAAGAAACACGTTTGCTAGGAAAACCAGGAAGTAAACACAGTATAATGATCAGACTTCATTCATACGATAAAAGAAAGGACCTAATTAAATCAGCAATTACAATGAAAAATGGAGTGTACATAAATGAGTGTCTAACAAAAAAACGTCAAAACCTTCTGTTCAGGCTGAGAAAACTTAAACAGGAAAACAAAATACATCAGTGTTTCACGCGAGATGGGAAAATACTAGTAAGGAAAACATCAACAGGACAACAATATACCATCTCAAACGAACATGATTTCTCTACCTTCCTTAGAAAAGCTGACATTTCTGTAACAGATTAGATAAGTGCCCTTAATACATATATACGTGTGGTGCATATAGTGTACGTTACTATTATATTGTACATTATTATTTTTATTATTTTTCATCACTAGCTAATGCCAACTACCTCCAATACTCTATACTTCTTTCTTACTGCTATTAATTGCTCATAATTTTAAATTACAAGTCAAATCTTACTCCAAATTAATAATATTCATTTTTCTTACCTGTCCATTTAATTTTGTTTATCACTACTTGTTTTTTAGTCACTTTTCATTGTGTATGCAATTAGTGTATATTCCAATTACGTTTTTGCAAGTACCAAAACTATCTTACTAGCTAGTACCAACTACCTCATTTTTTTTACTTTTATTGTGCAATAAACTGCTCAATTTATCTAATATTACAAATCAGATCTTACTCCTAAACCAATATTATTTCATAGTGACCATCTGTCCATTTAACTTTGTTTACCATTACTTAATTTTAGTCCCTTATATATTTTCTCCTTTATTTTAGCTTTATATAACTACCCTAGTTTATACATTCACAATTGTTAAAATAATCAAGGTGCTATTCTCAGGTGCTAAAGTAGAACAAGTTCACAATTTTGCCATTATATTCCAAAACTCATTTATTTTATAGTACTACCTACTATCATATTCCCAAGCTCCATTATTTGATCATCACTTTATTTGTACTAGTCCCTTTTATATTGTCTCCTTTATTTTAGCTTAAAAAAAAAAAAAACTACCTTAGCTCATTATTTTACATTTGTTAAATAATTCAGGTGCTATTTTTTTTTAGCTTAAGACTATTTACTCTGTTTTATACTTAATTCTACCTATAGATTCACTACAAATCTTATGATTACAAGCATTGATCCTGATACCAACCTCTTATTTAATGACTTAAATGAATCAAACAGTTACTGTAATTACTACACTGCAGAACAATCAAAGGCACTTCTCAGTGCCAACAACAACATAACTATCTTTAACTACAATATCAGATCTTTAAGCAAGCATTACAATGACCTCATAGCATTACTAAATTACTTACATGCCAATATGTCCATCATTACACTAACTGAAACCTGGCTAAAGCCTGATAGTACAGATGTCTATGCCATTCCTGGTTACACAGCCATACACAACTGTAGGCCAGACCAACAAGGGGGTGGCACAGCCATATACTACTCAGACCAACTAGAATGTATCACTAATACTTGCACAAGAGACGAACATGGGGAATATATAATAGCCAAATTCAAATCCAAATACCTACAAAAACCTCTCACATTGATAAACATCTACAGAGTTCCACAGTCAAACATTAGCCAATTTAGTCAAAACCTAGGAAGTATGATAACTGATGCACGCATGAACAAAGATCACTTACTACTCTCAGGTGACTTCAATATAAATCTCCTGCAAGACCAGGACCCACACGTTACTGAATTCACAAACACAATGAGTAACTGTATGTTGCTACCAACAGTAACAAAACCTACAAGAGTTACAGAGACTAGTGTTTCCCTACTTGACCACATCTGGACCAACACCATATCCCCTTTAAAATCAGGCATAATTACAGATAATACCACAGACCACTACCCTACTTTCCTCATAACAACTCTTGGTAAATTACCCCAAGACACTACTAAAGTCACCTTCAGACTTCACAATGAGGCAGCCATTAATAACTTCACAACAGCAGTAGCAAACATTGACTGGCACACTGAGCTAGAAATCAATACAGATATTGACGAATGTATTAATAATTTTCTAAAAAAGACCCAATACCTCTATAACAAGCACTGCCCTAAAAAAACTAAGCAGATGACAGCTAAGAGACTGAACAGTCCCTGGCTAACACCCAGCATTCTCAAATCCATAAATACAAAACACCAATATGAAAAACAGTACAGAATGGGTCACATAACCAGAGACCAAACAAAACGTTACTCGTCAATCCTAACCAGCCTGATAAGAAGGGCAAAAAAATTGTATTATGAGAACAGATTATCCAACTTACGAGGTGATATAAAAAAGACCTGGAAAACCCTATCAGAAATTCTGGGAACAAAAAAGATATCACGAAATAGCGAAATAAAATTAGCAAAATCAGATGAACCCCAACTCCCACCAACAGAAACAGCAAACAGACTCAATGATTTCTTCTCCACTATAGGACAAAACCTTGCCAATAAAATCCCAAGCTCAGATACCCCACCAAATGACTACCTCACCGGTAACTACCCGAACACACTGTTCCTAGCTCCGACTAACCCATACGAAGTCTCCCTTATTATCAACGCACTAAAAAACAAGGCAGGAGATTTAAATACCTTACCACCCTTTATATACAAAAAAGTGTCACAAGTGCTATCACCAATCATTGCAACACTCTTTAACAAATCCATTGAATCCTCCACCTTCCCTACAGTACTCAAAATAGCAAGGGTCACCCCGATCCACAAAGGAGGAGACCAAACAGAGTTGAATAACTATAGGCCAATATCCAACTTACACCCTCTCTCAAAAATCTTCGAAAAATTAATTCATAAACGAATCTACTCCTACCTTATCTCCCAAAACATACTCAACCCCTGCCAATTTGGATTCAAGCCTAATAAAAATACTAATGATGCTATTATACACATGCTAGAACATATATACACTGCAATAGAGAAAAAAGAAGTCCCACTGGGGATCTTCATTGACTTACGTAAAGCTTTTGATACAGTTGACCATGACTTGCTCCACGTAAAATTGTCACACTATGGTATAAGAGGGCACTCCCTCAACTACCTCAAGTCATACCTCAGCAACAGAAGCCAGTATGTGTACGCAAATGGGGCAAACTCTTCTGCACAACCAATTACAGTTGGTGTCCCACAGGGAAGTGTCCTTGGCCCTCTTCTCTTTCTCCTATACATAAATGACCTACCAAATGCTTCGCAATTACTCAAACCCACACTATTTGCTGATGACACAACATACGTCTTCTCCCACCCGAGCCCAGTCACGCTAGCCAATACTGTAAATACCGAATTACAGAAAATATCTACCTGGGTGAGTACTAACAAACTTACATTAAACATTGACAAAACCTACTTCATTCAGTTTGGTAACAGAGCTACAGATGTCCCTCTTAACATAATGATAAACGGATCACCTATCACAAAGCTAACAGAGGGAAAATTCTTAGGAATCCACCTTGATAATAGACTCAAATTTCATACACATATACAACAAATTTCTAAGAAAATTTCCAAGACTGTAGGCATACTATCGAAGATACGGTACTATGCTCCACAGTCAGCCCTCCTGGCCCTATATCACTCTCTTATTTACCCCTATCTCACCTATGGAATTTGTGCATGGGGCTCAACAACAAGTAACCATCTCAGACCACTAATTACCCAACAAAAGGCTGCAGTTAGAATGATAACAAATTCTCACTACAGGCAGCACACTCCACCAATATTCAATACACTCAACCTACTCACCATACAAAACATCCATACTTATTACTGCACCTATTACATACATAGAACACTCAACTCTGATATTAACCCTCCCCTCAAACATCTCCTTGCCAACCTCAACAGAACACATGACCATAACACAAGGCACAGATCACTCTTTGATATTCCTCGTGTCCATCTCACGCCATGCAAAAACTCAATGCACATAAAAGGCCCTAAAATCTGGAATTCATTACCTGTAAATATAAAAGAAACACTACCTGTTTATAAATTCAAGTCTCTTCTCAAAGATCACTTACTCACCCAAAACCAAATAAATACTGAATAACTGAACCTTATAAATTGTATATCTTAAATGTTTCTCACAATTATATCACATAAATGTTAAACCTAAAACCCAATCTAACTTTATTATTTTTTAAATACACTACCTAACAGAATACTCCATTCTACTGAATTTACAACAATGCATGCAACCATATGACCTGTCTTTGTAATACTCACTTGTGCTTTATAGTAATCTGTTTACATTAATGTTTTTCACTGATTTCATCATTGCTTAGTTAATCTTAAGTTAATTTTAAGCCAGCCCGTAATGCTATGCATGGTATAAGTGGCTTTGGCATGCTGCTCTTATCTGTATTTTTTTGTACCTCTGTATGTGTGCTCAAATTATAAATAAATAAATAAATAAATAAATAAATTAATTAATCCGTTACTATAAACGAAATTTACGATTTGCGAATCAATTTTCCCCATAAGAAATAATATAAATACAATTAATCCGTTCCTGACCCAGAAGTATTAAAACAAAAAAATTTTTTACATGAAATATACATGTAGTAGATAAACAATACAATGGGAAATGATGAATGAAACATTAACAGCATAACACTTACCTTTATTGGAGATTCTTCTTAGTGTATGGGAGACTGGAGGAGGAGAGAGAGTGGATTGTTTACAGTTTGGAAGGGGAATCCCCTTCCAGCAACACCTCAGGTACCAATTGCTTCTCTGGGGTTGCTTCTCTTCTCTGTTTCTTAATGCCACTTGGACCACCTTGAGAGTCACTCTAGTCCTGTCTCACAAAGTAACTGTGGAGAGAGCTCTGTTTCTGGTGTCTCTTTAACACTTCCCTAAAATGGCCCAAGACTTTGTCACTGTACATATTTCTCACCTTCTTTACCACAGGCTTGGCACTAGGAGCTTTCTTAGGAGCCGTGGTAGCTTATTTAGTACTTGCAAGCACTAAAATGAGTGGAATATTATGAAATATTTCGTATGAGCACTTGAGGGGACCTTCACTCACTGGTAAACAATGCCAGACTGGCTGGGTAGGGAGGCCGCCCCGGCTCACACCGTGCATATGCGTCCCGGACGAACTACTATTCGTGAGTCAACCTATGAAAAGCGAGTCCATGTTTATACGAAAATACCCCTATGATTGGTGAAATTTACGATTGCCGAGAACTACGAAAAGCGAGGGACCACTGTATTGCACTTTTGTCTCTCATCCACCTCATCTTTTGTCTGGTGTTCCCTTTGGTTTTGGGGCTATACATATTTGATTATGGGTAAAAGGAGTCTTTAACACCTGAAACTATAGCTCAAATCATAGGGCTTCACAAAGCTGGCCACCAGACGAAAGAAATACAGTGGACCCTCAACCAGCGATTGCATCGATTAACGATAAATCTGACTAGCGATTCATTTAAATGCAAAAATTTTGCCGCCACTAGCGCTTAAAAACCCGACCAGCGCTTTTCGTTCCGTACCATACGCGTCCACTTTGGCCTGAGCGCGCCTCACTTGTCCCTTTGGTGCCAGTGTTTACAAGCCAGCCAGCCACCACGGTCACTTCCAAACATACAACTGGAACATTTCATATTACCACAGCCTTTTTAGTGATTGCACCTGCAAAATAAGTCACCATGGGCCCCAAGAAAGCTTCTAGTGCCAACCCTACAGCAAAAAGGGTGAGAATTACTATGGAGATGAAGAAAGAGATCATTGATAAATATGAAAGTGGAGTGCGTATCTCTGAGCTGGTCAGGTTGTATAATAAACCCCAATCAACCATCGCTACTATTGTGGGCAAGAAAACGGCAATCAAGGAAGCTGTTCTTGCCAAAGGTGCAACTATGTTTTCGAAACTGAGATCGCAAGTACTCGAAGATGTTGAGAGACTGTTATTGGTGTGGATAAACGAGAAACAGATAGCAGGAGACAGCATATCTCAAGCGATCATATGTGAAAAGGCTAGGAAGTTGCATGACGATTTAATTAAAAAAATGCCAGCAACTAGTGATGTGAGTGAATTTAAGGCCAGCAAAGGTTGGTTTGAGAGATTTAAGAAGTGTAGTGGCATTCATAGTGTGATAAGGCATGGTGAGGCTGCCAGTTCGGACCACAAAGCGGCTGAAAAATATGTGCAGGACTTCAAGGAGTACATAGACAGTGAAGGACTGAAACCTGAACAAGTGCTTAATTGTGATGAAACAGGCCTGTTTTGGAAGAAAATGCCAAGCAGGATGTACATTACTCAGGAGGAAAAGGCACTCCTAGGACATAAGCCTATGAAAGACAGGCTTACTTTGTTGATGTGTGCCAATGCTAGTGGTGATTGCAAAGTGAAGCCTTTATTGGTGTATCACTCTGAAACCCCCAGAGTGTTCAGAGGGGAGGATGTGGAAGGGTTGGTGGTGGAGGACAGTGAAGAACTAACCACTGATGAGCTGCTAGATCATCTTGAACAGCAAGAGGGCAGACCTGAGGAAACTGCTTCGGAGGAGGGGAGAGAGAAATTGAAGAAGTTGCCTACTTCTAATATTAAGGAAATCTGTGTAATGTGGCTTAAAGTGCAAAGTTTTATGGATGATAATCACCCTGACACAGCTACTGCAAGCCGTGTTGGCAACCTGTACACTGACAATGTTGTGAAACACTTTAGGAAAGTCATAAAGGAACGAGAGGTACAGGCCTCTATGGACAGATATGTTGTGCGACAGAAGTCCAGTGACTCTCAAGCTGGTCCTAGTGGCATTAAAAGAACAAGGGAAGTAACCCCAGAAAAAGACTTGCTGCCTCAAGTGCTAATGGAAGGGGATTCCCCTTCTAAACAGTAAGAAGATAATGCTCTCCCCTCCTCCCATCCCATCAATCATCACCAGATCTTCAATAAAGGTAAATGTCATGTAACTGTGCATGTAATCTTCAGTTTGTGTGTATTAAAATTAATATTTCATGTGGTAAAATTTTTTTTTTTCAATACTTTTGGGTGTCTTGCACGGATTAATTTGATTTCCATTATTTCTTATGGGGAAAATTAACTTGACTAACGATTATTTTGACTAACGATGAGCTCTCAGGAACGGATTAATATCGCTGGTTGAGGGTCCACTGTACAGTGGAACTCCAGTTGTCGTACGGTCTGCATATTGTACAATTCGGATTTAGAACCCTTTTTTTGGGAAAAATTTTGGTCCAGATTTCATACCACAATCCAGAAATCGTACATATCATATGTGTCCGCCTGCCTGGAACGCCATCAGTCTGGCTTTGTCACTGGTTGAGTGAGCATTCATCTGAAGCATTTCGCAATTTTTGTGCTTGTTTATTGATTGTCACTGCGAAATAAGCCACCATGGGCCCAAAGAAAGTTCCTAGTGCCAGCCCTTTGGTAAAGAAGGTGAGAAACACTATAGAATTCTTCGGTTATTCAGTGATTCTATGATGTGTATGATACTAAAGCAGCAGGAGTCTACAATGGCTATAGCATCAGCCAGCAATAAAGTGTAGCATTAAGAGTGTAGCAAGTAAGTTAAATGATTAAGCAATAGAAAATGACGACACGAAACTAACTCCTCCAATGTTGTTGGGGGTTTAAGGGCCACTGACAACATATGCCATCTTGTGCTATTTTCCACCACCCTCAACCTCTGCCAGCATTTCCTCCATGGTAAGTGTGTACTATAGATTAGATTTTGCCACCGAAGTGGCTAGTTTATTGTGCACCCCATATCCATCCTGTGGACGGTAGCGCGAGAGCATGTGGATACACAAAAGGCCTAGGAACTAGGCCCCAAAGGGTTAACAGGAATACATATGGATTTATATCTACATATCTATAGTTCACTTATCTGTTACAAGCAAATTTAGGAAATTTGCTTAGTATATCTGGTATCTTATTTACATTAATAAGATATCTTGACATGTCAAATAGGTTATTATACTGTCTGTCTCTGTATTCCTCAATAAGTGGACAATTAAGCACATAGTGTTCAAGAGAGTGACCATATGCCTGATCACATAATTTACATTTAGTTTGATCATCATCTGTGTGTCTCCCAAACTGCCAGAAGTACTTATAACCAAGCCTAAGCCTGGCCACTACAACATCAGTCAGTCTGTTCACATTGCAAGTTGCTCCATAAACATACTTATCTACGTTCATGTTATCATAGTGGGTTATAGATCTACTCAGGCTTCTAACTGCATTCCTATAACAATCATCTTCATTATTTACTTCTCTCCTAATATTATTCCTAATGCTAGACACAGTTATACCAAAGTTATATTCTACGTTCTCCTTCTGGATACTCTTCTTGGCTAACATATCAACTTTATCATGAAGGAGTAATCCAATGTGTGATGGGATCCATAGCAATTGTACATTAATTCCTTTGTCCCTAATTTTTGAGTATCTATACCTGGCTTCCCCAATGAGCATGTTGTTGGAGTCATTATATGAGCCAAGAGCCTTCAATGATGACAGAGAATCAGTAATGATGATAGAGTCAAGCTCAGTGTCATAGGTTAGCTTTAGCGCCATTAGGATTGCAAACAATTCAGTTTGCAGTGTAGACGCCCAGTTGTTAATTCTTATGCCTAACTCAACAAATTTATTATCGTTCTTAACTAGGGAGGTGGCAACAAGAGCAGATGCAGCCCTGCCAGAAGACTCCTGTTTAGATCCATCAGTGTATATAACTTGTGATAACTTATTACTACCAGCTAGGCAAAAAATTTCTTCTTGAGCAGTTGCTCTAACAAGAGATTTAAGGAAGGGATTACTAGCAATGAGCTTCTTGGGAGGGACTTGTAGGTATGTGATATTAAATGAACACATCTTCCATGGAGGGGTGAAATGCTCTTGTTGCCTACAGTGATACAGTTCATGCAGGTTATAAAACTTAATGCAATTGCACGTTTTCACAATCCATTTAGATCTGTGTGTATTTACCTCTAGACACTTGGTAAGATTCACTGTGACAGTGTCTGGTTCGTTTCTCAACATTCTAATACCGAGTACAGTGTTAATTTCAACAATCCTATCATTGATACTAGAAATACCAAGCTCCTTCCTCATGTTAAGAACTTTTGTAGATCTGGGACAGCCAAGAATAGTCCTGAGAGCTTCATTTTGCATTACAGTAGACCCTTGGTTATTGGGAGTTCCTGTTATCGGCCAACTCGGTGATCAGCCAGTTTTTTGGCTCCCAGTGATCGGCTGTTTCGGACGCATCCGTCCGCCGACTGGGGCAGCTTGCACGTCAGTTTGGCTGTGTCTCTCTGTGCGTGAGGAAGCTTCTGCTCATACATCCAAACATTTAGCTTGTTTTCCATTGTTTTTTTGTGGATTTTTTGCAGTGCAACTGCGAAATAAGTAACCATGGCTCCAACGAAAGTTCCTGTGGTAAAGAAAGTGAGAAACACCATGGATTTTAAGCAGAGAGTGTAGCAGGCATGCAGGAGGTGCAGCAGGCATACAGGAAGTGTAGCAGGCATGCAGGGAGTGTAACAGGCATGCAGGGAGTGTAGCAGGCATGCAGGGAGTAAAGCAGACATGCAGGAAGTGTAGCAGGCATACAGAAAGTGTAGCTGGCATGCAGGAAGTGTAGCAGGCATGCAGGGAGTGTATCAGGTATGTAGGAAGTGTAGCAGGCATGCAAGGAGTGTAACAGGCATGCAGGTAGTATAGCAGGCATGCAGGTAGTGTAGCAGGCATGCAGGTAGTGTAGCAGACATGCAGGAAGTAGAGCAGGCATGCAGGAAGTGTAGTAGGCATGCAAGGAGTGTAACAGGCATGCAGGGAGTGTAGTAGATATGCAGGAAGTGTAGCAGACATGCAAGAAGTTTAGCAGGCATTCCAGAAGCCAGCATTAGTCTTCAATAAAGGTATGTAATACTGTTTTAATTGCTAATTTTTTTTTTGTGAATATTTTTGTCTGGAACAGATTAATTGTATTTACATTAATTCTTATGGGAAATATTAGTTCGGTTTTCGGCCATTTCGGTTTTAGGCCGAGCTTCTGGAACTGATTACAGATGATAACCAAGGGTCCACTGTACGTATAATGTTTCAACGTTTACCTTATGAAACTGTGATGTAGTGCAGTTAGCCTCACAAATACCCCATTTTCTCTTATAATAATGGGAAGATATGTAGTCACAGCAGGAGAGAGAATAGCAGCTGCCACAACCACTACTAATCACATACGTAATAACATATTTTATTCATTCTAGAGTATATATTATGTTTCTATGTTATTAATATTATTTATTATGTCATATTATTTGAATTGTGATAGATAAATAAGCTGTAGAGCTGATATTAGCATCATATTCAAGTACATACATTTTGTCCTGTCTCCAAACAACAAACTCTCCTCCCTCTTCCATACGCCAAGACTCTTCAATAAAGGTAAAAGTGATTTATATGTTCATTTATCCATTTCATTAGTCCTTTATATTTATTTCTCATTGTTTTCTGTAACACTATAGTTATTCTGAAACGGATTAATTGGATTTACATTATTTCTTATGGGAATACAGTATTAATTTGATTTTCGTACATTTTGGATTTAGACCAACCTTCTGGAACGGATTAAGTATGAAAACTGGAGTTCCACTGTAGTGGAGAATGTTGGTGTGTGTGAGCGTTTAGTGAGGAACTGGGTGCAGTGTTTCAAGGCTGGTGGTGGTGTTGAGTTACTGTCTGCCAAACCTCAGCCTGGCCCCTCGAAGAAGACATCTGTATCTTAACTGTGTTAAAGAAGCAGTTAGAGAGTACACCTAAGATAACTGCTAGCTAGAGAATTGAAAGATAAGAACCCACATCTTCTCTCAGAGGTGTCTGTAAGAACTGCTAATAGACATGCATCAGAACTGGGCTACAGTAGTCACCACCAGGTTAAGAAACCGATCCTCTCCAAGCCACAGAAGAAACGTAGGCTGGATTATGCAAAGAAATATCTTCACCGGAATCCTCAACAGTGGGCTGAAGTAATTTGGAGTGAAGAAGCAACTTTCACTGTCACCTGTAACTGTGGGGGACATGTGTACCAGCCCAGAGGTAGTGACCCACTAGACCCACGCTACACCTGTGGGACCACAAAACACCCAGACTCGCTCATGGTTTGGGGGTGTTGCAGTGCTCAGAGTGTTGGTGAACTTATTGGGCTCCCCAAAAACCAGCATATGAACCAGTATAATTACCTGGAGTTATTGTGTGACAATTTACCTATGGCATTTGACAAGTGTGGGGCTACAGGACATGATTAAGTGTAAAAGATGCAGCATCAAGTATTAAAACCCCAGTAACTGTGCAAATATATAAATTATAATCTTTCATGGTATGTGTTTGTATTTTGGTACATGTGTGGGGGAGGGGCGGCGTAATGCCATCACTAGCACTGTAATAACACACACACACACATACACATACATGCATATACAACAGGCATAGTGTCTAATTGACATGTGCCTAGGACAAAATGGTAACTAACAAGCACATCCCTGATGACAATGGAAGACAGGGAAGAGAGAGAGGGAGGGAGGGGAATATGATAATAACATACAAAATACTGACTGTATGACCCTTATGGCTTTAGTACTTGCTTATGATTATAATAATGACAATATACTGAGAATTAACAAGGTGAACAGGAAAAGAAAGTTTTAGAAATGGGATACACAAACAAGAGGATACAACTAGAAGTTGAAAACTCAGATGAGTCACAGGGATGTTAGGAAGCATTTCTTCAGCATTAGGATTGTCAGGAAGTGGAACAATCTGGAGAGTGAAGTAGTGGAGGCTGGTTCCATACATAGCTTTAAGAAGAGGTATGATAAGGCTCTTGGAGCTGGAAGAGTGGTAGCAAATAGAGAAGAGCTGTGATCTGACCCCTGTAACCACATACCGGTGAATATATAAATAAGCATACATGCATATGCACACACATGCAAGCACATGCACACAAAAAAATACATACACAAGCAACATAGTCTACTGGATCTTGTATAAAGGTAGTCCTGCTTAAGAGTGCAAGAATATGGTAAATTTAAAAAAAAGGCTAAACCTAAGGGGTTGAGGGAAGTCCAGGAGGTGTGCTGCACTACCCAGAGATAATAAATAGTCTAAAGAACAAATTAGATAAGGAATAGGAAAGAAAATTCATTTCCCTTCAGAAGGAAACTGAGGGAATGTACAATAAGGTCAGTGAGGAGGTTCTGAAGTAGATAAAAAGGAATATTATGATTGAATAAAGAGCTCTAAAACTGGAAGAGGAAGTGAAAAACTGAAAAAAAGCCATGGAAAAAATAAAAGAGTGGACAGATGGGGCAGTAGCAATGAAGGAGGAGCAAAGAGATCTGGAGTAGATAAAGAAGGAAAATCAAGTGGAGATGCTCTCAGAAGATGGGGGAGGCAAAGTTGATAAAGAAAACAGTGAAGACAGACAAGGCAGTCTAGAAGAAAAGGCAATGGAAGGAAGACAGAGAGAGAGAGTGAGGATGCTGATGATCTTGTCTAGAATAGGGATGTGTATGTTGACTGATTAGTTAATCATACAATCAGGTCATTAGTTGAAGTCAATCCAAGAATCTGCTTTCCATCCCTGGATAACATAGGATTTCTTACCTTGATCTAGACAAGGGCAGTTTGCATACCCAGGTGTAGATGTATTTCTGGTATCCTCAAGGTTCAGTGGCTGGACTTTCCATGTGGGCACCAGCTCATTAATGTAATGATTTGAATGCATTCAACTTGTACAGTTAACAGTAACTTACCACCTTGGTGCATGGATGAGTGTAGGAACATTGCAAAATACCATGTGTTGAGTCACAGTTTAACACCTGGAACGATACAAAAATAACCCGCACATAAAAGAGAGAAGCTTAGGACGACGTTTCGGTCCGACTAGGACCACTTACAAAGTCACATTTACAAAGTGACTTTGTAAATGGTCCTAGTCGGACCAAAACGTCGTCATAAGCTTCTCTCTTTTATGTGCGGGTTATTTGTGTATCGTTCCAGTCACGGTATTGTGCCTTTTTTTGTTATTTAACACCTGGGTTAGTTAGAGTGAGGGGATGTGTGCCTTGACTCCACGTGAACACATGCATGACTAAGAAAGCTGTGAACTGGCAGGTTGTGCACACTTCAAGGGGGTGGTAGTGTGTCAAAGACATATAGGCTTACAGTGAAATTATCATAATACTGGGCTACTTAACTTATTTAAGATGTTCATATTAGTCTACTGAGGCTTCTTCATTCAGTTAGCCTTATAATTAAGAGTTGGTAGTGGAAATGTGACAATGCTGGATGTAAGCTCACATATCATGTTACAGATCTCCTTTTCTTCCAACTCTAATGTCTCTCGCCCCCCCTTCCCCAAGACTTAGGAATAACATGGAATCAATGAAATTCTTGCTTGATTCCCCACAGATCTATGGACTCCAGGAGCCTGAAGGGGAGAGTAAGTCATGAAGTAGGAGATGGGAGGATGAAAAATAACTTGTATCTATAATTGGGTGCACAGGAGAATAGACTGAGCAGATGAAAAATTGTCAGAGGATCAGGAGGTGCTCCTGTAACGTTACAAACAACATCCAGTCAAGCTAACCTTCTGGTCAAATATAGCCAGGAACAGGATCCTAAGACAGAGAGCAAGATTGCAAGACATGTAGTATTACCAATATTACTATGTAATGGCAGATGAAGAGGTGAAGGAATGGGAATAGCCAAGGGAGTAAGAAAGCAAAAGAGAAGACAGGAGGGAACACTCAGACCCATGAAACTCCTCTAGGCTCACCTACTGCTCCTCTCCTCTCTACCCCCTCAAAGGAGGTTCCTTGATGCTGGTGAGGGGCTTTTGATCTAGGGAATTGGATCTGTATTCCAGTTCCCTGAATTGAGCATGAATGCCTTCCACTCCCCCCCCCCCCACAGGTGCTGTATAATTCCAATGGGTTTAGTGCTCTCTCATGAAAATAATAATAATTCAGTTGACTAACTTTCAGAATTTCACTGCAGATCTCTTAAAATTATTTTTCAAATCAATATTTTAAAGTAATTAACAGCATATAATTTTGTCAAATTATTTAATAAATTAAGAGTATTGTGGGTTGATCAAAATCAAGAAGTTTTAAGAAAAACTTGATGCAATAAAGATACCATACTGTGCAAAATGAAAATTTTAATGGTACTTTTTTTGGTAATTACATAAAACAAAGATCGCTTTAAAATAGGTGTCCTAAACAGAGTTAGATAAAAATTGTGCTTCCTATTAAACAAATGTTGTATAACTTGAAACTAACAACATCCATTTACTGTATAGAGAATGTACTGCACATTGTATTACCATATAAAAAATAAGTAATAGATCCTTAGTTTTACTACTCAAAAGTATCACAGTTCCTTTGATTTCTTACATGGAGGTCCATCAAGAGTATCTGAATCCTTCAACAAAACTTCTATTGGCAGTTGTAAACTTACACGCATCATTATCTTATTTGGGGCTACCTTTCGTATGTTTACTACTTCAAGAACATACTTTCGTAGATCTAAGTTATTTAGCAATCTGGTTTTGGTGGAACACTTTAGGTTTTCTTCAAGACACATTTCAGTGGTTGTACTTTCAGCTAATATTTCATTTTCCTTATGTGAAACATGTGAATGAGTAGCATAACCAAGCTTTTCAGCTACCTTACTTATGGCATCATCATCTGTCACATCATTTGTAAACATGTACACATGAAGAATTGGTAATGATAGATTCTGAGGCAAATCTATATTTTTATAAAGGCCCACAAATGCTGGCAGAAATTCAACTGCCATAGCAGGAAGATTCATGGTGATGTGCACAGTACCACAAAAACTCTTATCTTGCCACTTTTCCAAAAGGTCAGCTTTCAACACTGTCTTGATGAATTCACCACCATCTAGATTATAGCATCTGACTCTGTCATTCACATTGTTTTTTTCACAGTTCTTCACTAGAGCATCATACGAATGTGGATTAAGATCATTGGCTAAAACATAACACTTCTTTCGTCCTACTGGAATAGCAAATGGCCCTATACCTGCCATGACATCGTACAGGATGTCCCCATGCTTAAATTTCTTTATTACACGGTCATGTTCAGTCGAGAGTCGGGGATTCCAGTATACTTTTGCAAAATCCATTGAATATACGCTACCATTTTCTCTGACAGTCACAAGTGTGTCCCCGCTACCTGCCAAAACTTCCATCTCAAAGTTCCTGTAAGTGGAATCAATATTATTTGTTTTGTTAACAACTAAAGAAATACCTGGGATCTTATCCAGAAAAACTTGTCCAGTCAAGAATTTATATGGGAGCACATGTTCACGAAGATTGAGATGAAGGATGTGTCCTATTAATGAGTAACTTTGGACTCCTTCTTGGTTTTCTGGAAGTACAGCCTTCAAAATGTCTTCAGCTTTCCAATTTTCATAACTTAGTGCAATTTCTTTGGAAATGAAAATGGCATCATCACAAAATTTCATTAAGTCTCCTTCAATATCGGCAAATTCTGTTACCAGTAAAGGGTTAAGTACTAATACCTTCTTGTCTGCATCATTTTCATCATTCTGAACACACTTGAATTTATGCAACTTTAATAAATACTTTTTAAGGCATTTGAGTGCACCATTTATTTCACTACTTTTAACAGTGACATGAGGAACAATTATGTTCTTTTTGAATGAGTCTCTATTGAGTTCAGTCATTCCTCTCACACATGCTGGGGGGGAGAAAAGACTTATATCCATTGTTTGCTTAATCTTATGTAGAGAAGTCATGTATTTTAAATATTGTTTAAGGTTAACAACCTTACTGATATTTTCAGAACAAATCAAATGCGCACACACATGAATACACTTTATGGGTCTATACTTTTTGACTGGCTGTGATGCAAGCGATTTAATGTTAAATGATCTTAAACCAATGTACCATCTGCCATACTTGTAGGAGTTTGAGGTGCAGCAAGCCTTCTGGAGAACTCTGAAATAAAACCAACTTTATTTTAATTCTCTTCATATTGAAATTTAATATACTCTACCTAAACTAACTTTACTTCTATGGAGAACATCCTCTCCTCACTTACTGATGGAGTTCCATTCCTAAGACCTTGTCTGTAAATGAATTTGTCACTAATCAAGGAACCACCCCTTACCAATACAGTGGACCCCCGGTTTATGATATTATTTCATTCCAGAAGTATGTTTAGGTTTCATTACTGAACGAATTTGTTCCCATAAGGAATATTGTGAATTAGATTAGTCCATTTCAGACCCCCAAACATACACGTACAAACGCACTTACATAATTGGTCGCATTGGGAGCCGATCATAAAGCAGGGGTCCACTCTACAGGAGGGCCCCACTTATATGGCGGGTTAGGTTCCAGGCTACCGCCGTAAAGCGGAAACCGCCGTAAAGTGGAACACCTTTTTTTTCCACTTACAAATGCATACAAACACTGGATAACAAGTTTACACTAACATATATTATGTTAGCAATAGAACCAGGCATCAAAAAACAATAAAAAAGTACAATACACACATAGTGCACTCATTACTTACCTTAAAATATTTATAGTCTTAATCTAGGGTGAGACAAGTAGTATTTATTGTAAGAAATCAAGTGTGGTATGTATGGTAGTCAGCCAGGCTACCATACCAGGCCACCCCACCCACACATACTATTCTATGATATTTAAGCATCCCAGAGCGATAAAATGTATATACAGTTCACTCATTACTTACCTTAAAATATAGGGTGAGATGAGTAGTATTTATTGTAAAAAATCAAGTGGACAGGACAGGCGCAGAGTTATGTAAACAAACCAGGCGAAGGTAAGTTTTGTAAACAGTGTACACGTCTGGTTTGTGTACAAGTTACATTGTGTACAGGTTGTCTCTACATTGATACGGTAGAATAAATAAAGAAGAACACTCCCATTCTCATGTAACATCATTTTGAGAAGAAATGATGCTCTGAGTGAAGGCAATGGAAGTAAGTCACTCTGACTTTTTTGGGTTATCCTAGGTTCTCTACATATATGTTGTTATGTATTTATGTTATGTATCGTGTTTATTATATAATTTTGAAAAAAAATATCACGGATGGATTAATGAAAATGTGTATATTAACGTAATATACGACATTTAATGATACACTGAGCTCAGACAGCGTAAACAAACAAACTGAACAGGTTGTGGACGATCACTCGGTCAGGCGAAATAGACGGTATTAATACGTGTCCAGTTTTAGTTCATTCATGTACATTTGTAAGAGTTTGTGAAACTTTTACCTTATAATATTTTTATTATTATTATAATAATTAAATCACGAAACAAATACTCTTACACTGTGTACAAGTTAGTACAGAATTATAGCTATAAAGTGAAGGCATACGAAAGGAATATTTTTCTACAGTTATCCCTAGTAACAGGTGACGGGCTAGAGAAAATGTAATTCTTCCGACACTTCTACAAACCGTTTGGTAAACATCTCATATATATTTGTATAAATTTTTATACTGTGGGTGCATGTATCATGTTTGTGTGTTACATAATGTGTTTCTTATATAATTTTGAAAAAAATATCATAGATAGATTAAGGGAAATGTCTATATTAACGTAATATGCGACATTAATGCGCCCAAGAGATTATTATTATTATTATTATTATTATTATTATTATTACTGCATCAAGAGTAGAGAGACTCTTAGTGATTTTAATGTGTACCTACATGCCAGCACAGTGTGTAAGTTTATTTAGGTACAGGTGTACACAAGTTTAATTATCAAGTACAATACATATAAAATATACAATAACTTTAAAACACTTGAAATTTTGGAAAGTTTCCAGACATAATAAGGAGATGTGCTCAGGGAGAATGTAAACAAATTCGGTGGGCCGCTGTGACCATATTAGAAAGACAGGTGGGGGAGCCGTATAGCGAGTTTTGGTCATAATTTGAAATGTCCGTATTAGCGGAACGCCGTAAAGCGAAACGCCGTAAAGCGGGGCCCTGCTGTACTTCAAAAAATGTCACCACCTGAAATTCAAACTTCAGTTTAAAGTTTGCTGTGAAAATCCTTGCAATCCTCTCATTATTAACAGTAATACAACGTGAAATAGGTCAACTTACTCCCAAGATATTCCAGGAAAGACACGCACAGCTGATTACTTGGGATTTTTTTTTTTTTTTTGAGAAAAATCTCACTTTTATCAGTCTTTGCATAGAATAAGTGTGATCTATAGTTACCCTTCAGGCACATAGGGCATAATGTTTTCTGTAATGGTCGCAGTCACTTTTTTTTTTAAGCCCTCCCCGCCACCCACCCTTCAATACCTCTCCTGTTAGCCTTCCACATCACACACAATTTACTCTTGACGAAAGTGTTTTTCTCGAACACAATGGGATTTTCAGAGTGATACACCAGTAAAGACTTCACTTTGAAATCCCCACTAGCATTACCTCACAACAAGAGAGTTAGCCTGTCTTTCATGAGCTTGTGTCCTGGGAGTGCCTTTTCCTCCTGCGTGATGTAGATCCTCTTTGGCATTTTCTTCCAAAACAGGCCTGTTTCATCACAACTGAACATTTGTTGGGGTTGGAATTTTTCAGCCTCTACATAGTTTGAATTCCCACACAAACTTTTCAGATGCGTATTTGTCTGAACTTGCAGCCTCACCATGCCTTACAACACTGTGTATGTCACTTTGCTTCTTGAATTTTTCGAACCAGCCTTTGCTGGCCTTAAATTCACCAACATCAGCACTCGTTCCAGGCAGTTTCTTTATGGGATCATTATGCAACTACCTTGCCTTTTCATAAATTATCGACTGCACAACACTATCTCCCACTGTTTCTCTCTGATCCACATGAACAATAATTTCTCCACATCTTCAATTGTTTGGGATCTCTGTTTTGTTATCGAATTCACCCCTTTCACAACATCAGCTTCCATAATTTCTTCGCTCTTTGCCACAATGGAACTGATGGTTGATGGCGCCTTCCTGTACATCCTGCCGAGGTTGGCAATATGTATGCCACTATCATATTTTTGAACGATTTCTTTTTTCATTTCTATGGTGTTCTTCACTTTCTTTACCAAAGGACTGGCACTAGGAGCTTTCTTTGGGCCCATGGTGGCTTATTTAGTAGTCACACACAATAAACAAGTGTCAAAACAATGGATTATTTCAAAATGTTTTGTATGACCTCGCAGGACGTGTTCACTCACCGAGAAACAACGCAACACTGCCTCAGAATGTGTGGAAGGCAGCTTTGTGCATGCGCTGGGCACTGGACAGGTTCTGTACCATTGATGAAAATGGAGGAAATCAATGAAAACAGAACCAATATTTTGACAAAAAAACTCAGCGAAAATGGAAATTGGCGACAATGGAGATCGACGAAAAGGTAGGATCAGTTATGGAGAGAAAAGAGGATTATGTGGATTAAAATAAGGGTCAGATGTGGAAAGTGGGCCATAATAAATGTGCATGCACTTGGAGAAGAGTATAGAGGAGAGAGAGAGATTTTGGGAGATGTTAAGTGAGTGTGCAGGAACTTTTGAACCAAGTGAGAGAGTAATTGTGGTAGGGGACCTAAATGCTAAAGAAGGATAAACATTTAGAGAGATTGTGGTAGGGGACCTAAATGCTAAAGAAGGATAAACATTTAGAGAGGGTGTGGTATGTTTCGGGTGCCAGGTGTAAATAATAATGGGAAACATTTGATTGAACTTTGCATAGAAAGGGGTTTGGTTATAGGTAACACATATTTTAAGAAAAAGAGGACAAATAAGTATACAAGATATGATATAGGGCATAATGACAGTTTGTTGGACTGTTGGGTAGAGTTCAGGATGTACATGTTTATAGAGGGGCCACAGATGTATCAAATCACATTTTAGTTGTAGCTACAGTGAGAGTAAAAGGTGGATGGGATACAAGGAAAATGGAAGCAGCAAGAGAGAGGTGAAGGTTTATAAACTAAAGGAGGAGGCTCCTCCTTTAGTTTAGGGTAAAATATAAACAACTGTTGGAGGGCAAATGAGCTAGTGTGAGTATAGGCATTGGAGTAGAAGATGTATGGGGTAAGTTTAAGATTATAGTGTTAGTGTGTTCAGCAGAAGTTTGTGGTTACAGGAAAGTGGATGCAGGAGGGAAGAAGACCGATTGGTGGAATGATGATGTAAAGAGAGTAGTAAGAGAGGCTATGAGAGTGGTGAAGTAATGTAAAAAGAGAGCAAAAGAGTGGGTGAGATGTTATCAACAAATTTTATTGAAAATAAGAAAAGGTTTTGGAGTGAGATTAGTAAGTTGAGAAAGCCTAGGGAACAAATGGATTTGTTAGTTAAAAATAGGAAAGGAGAGTTATTAAATGGAGAGTTAGAGGTATCTGGAAGATGGAGGGAATATTCTGAGGAATTGTGTTAAATGTTGATGAAGATAGGGAAGCTGTGATTTTGTGTATAGTGCAAGAAGGAATAACATCTTATAGGAGTGAGGAAGAACCAGTTGTAAGTGTGGGGGAAGTGTGTGGGGCAGTGGGTAGAATGAAAGGGGGTAAAGCAGCTGGGATTGATGAGATAAAGATAGAAATGTTGAGAGCAGGTGGAGTGGTTAGTGCTTTTATTTAATAAACGTATGGAAGAGGGTAAGATACCTAGGGATTGGCAGAGAGCATGCATAGTTCCCTTGTATAAAGGCAAAGGGGACAAAAGAGAGTGTAAAAATTATAGGGGAATAAGTCTCTTGAGTATACCTGGTAAAGTGTATGGTAGAGTTATTACTGAAAGAATTAAGAGTAAGAAGGAGTGCAGGATAGCAGATGAACAAGGAGGCTTTAGGAAGGGTAGGGGGTGTGTAGACCAAGTGTTTGCAGTGAAACATATAGGTGAACAGTAATCAGATAAGGGTAAAGAGGTTTTTGCGGCATTTATGGATTTGGAAAAGGCGTATGATAGGGCAGATTGGTGAGCAATGTGGCAGATGTTGCAAATGTATGGAAGAAGAGGTAGGTTACTGAAAGCAGTGAAGAATCTTTATGAGGATAGTGAGGCTCAGGTTAGAGTATGTAGGCAAGAGGGAGAACATTTCCCAGTAAAAGTAGGCCTAAGACAGGGATGTGTGATGTCGAAATGGAGTTGTAGGAGAAGTGAATGCTCAGGTATTGGCAAGAGGTGTGGAGTTAAAAGATAAAGAATCTAACACAAAGTGGGAGCTGTCACAGTTGCTCTTTGCTGATGACACTGTGCTTTTGGGAGATTTTGAAGAGAAGTTGCAGAGGTTGGTTGATGAGTTTGGTAGGGTATGTAAAAGAAGGAAATTAAAAGTGAACGTAGGAAAGAGTAAGGTGATGAGGATAACCAAAAATTTAGGTAACGGAAGATTGGATATCAGATTGGAGGGAGAGAGTATGGAGGAGGTGAATGTATTCAGATATTTGGGAATGGACGTGTCAGCAGATGGGTCTATGAAAGATTAGGTGAATTAAAGAATCAATGAGGGGAAAAAGGTGAGTGGTGCACTGAAGAATCTGTGGAGACAAAGAACTTTGTCCATGAAAGGATAAAAGGGAATGTATGAGAGTATAGTTATACCAACGCTCTTGTATGGGTGTGAGGCATGGGTGGTGAATGTTACAAGAAGAAGGCTGGAGGCAGTGGAGACATCATATCTGAGGGTAATGTGTGGTGTGAATATAATGCAGAGAATCCGTAGTCTGGAGATTAGGAGGAGGTGCAGGATTACCAAAACTATTATCTAGAGGGCTCAGGAGGGGTTACTGAGATGGTTTGGGCATGCAGAGAGGATGAAACAAAATAGAATGACTTTGAGAGTGTATAAATCTGTAGAGGAGGGAAGGCGAAGTAGAGGTCGGCCTAGAAAAGGTCGAAGGCAGGGGGTAAAGGAAGTTTTATGTGCAAGGGGCTTGGACTTCCAGCAAGCATGCATGAGTGTGTTAGATAGGAGCAAATGGAGACAAATGGTTTTTAGGACTTGACATGCTGTTGGAGTGTGAGCAAGGTAACATTTATTAAGGGATTCAGGGAAACCAGCAGGCTGGACTTGATTCCTGGTGATGGGAAATACAGTGCCAGCACTCTGATGGAGGGGTGTTAGTGTTGCAGTTTTATAACTGTAGTGTAAGCATACCTCTGGCAAGACAGTGTTGGAGTGAATGATGATGAAAGCTTTTCTTTTTCAGGCCAACCTGCCTTGGTGGGAAATGGCTGATGTGTTAATAAAAAAATAAAAAAATAAAAAATAACACTCACATTATTGTGCCTACTACATATACAGAACATTAAACTCCAATGTAAACCCTCCACTTAAACTTCTCCTTGATAGCTACAACAGAATGCACAGTCACAATACAGGGCATAAGGCACTCTTTGACATCCCTCATGTCAGTCTCACACTATGAAAAAATGAAATGCACATAAAGGGCCCAAAGATCTGGAATTCACTACCTGAACAGGTAAAGGATCCCCTGACTACTTATAAATATAGGACTTTGCTTAACCCTCTGAGGGTCGACAGGCCCTCTCCGAGACTCGTTCTCAGGGTCAGCCAAATTTAAAAAAAAAATTATTTTTTTCTTATGAAACGATAGAGAATCTTTTCCCGATCATAATGACACCAAAAGTATGAAATTTGATGGAAAACTTACGGAATTATGCTCTCGCGAAGTTAGCAGTCTCGGCAATGTTTACGCATCAGCGATTTTGCCCACTTTGAGCCCCATTTTCGGCCAATTCTACTGTACTAGTCGACAAAACACATGAATATTTTGCTAGAACTCCATTTTTTCTATCGAATGAGTGCAAGAAACCACCCATTTACCAATTTCAACTATCCAGTACAGTGGTCAGAATTTAGCAATTTTGCCAATTTCACACAAATTTCAAAAGATGCCAATTTCCGAATAGGGTCCAGAATAAACAAGAAAGACATTCCTGGCACTAAAATGGCATTTCCTCTGTTCATTAGTCACGTCTCAAGGCCCCTCTTACATTCTTTTGCTTTCCACTTTGAATTTTTATTCTCACAAAAAATAGAAGATTTACTGTTATGCAGACTACTGCATTAGTGTAAAAAATGGTATAAATAATATTGGCGCACTTGCGAAAGAATATTAGACTCACCAGATGACGTGTATTGGACGCTTGGCATGATTTGTTTACTTTTGAACTTTGGTAAAAATCGAACATTTCTGCTACTTTGAGCTCAATTTCAAGGTACTTTTCATTGTAAAACCAGTCAAAATCATCTCAATTTCTGTAATATGTCTTCCATTCTATAAAATGATACCAAGAAAACTAGAATACAACAATAAATACCATACGAAAATACAGTGCAAATTCGCTGTTTTATTCCCCAAAAAAATGGTCAGAGTTTTTTTTTTCTCATTATGCACTGTGTGCTGCAGCATTTTTTTTTTATACTGTGCACACTGACCACATAGACCCATTCTTTCATATGTAGGCCTATCAGCTTTCTCCCACTAGATTTGAGGGCGCTTGAATGTAGGTGTACTAGTACGTCAAAAACCCCCAAAGGGTTAAAAATCATCTCATCTCTCAATACTACACTAAGGTCAGTGGTCACGTGTGGTCATACCTGTCCTAAGCTCTCTGGGAGTTAGCGTGGGGTGTTATCAAGCACCATGGCTTGTTGTAGTGTTTAAGAATCTCAGATTCAGGTGTTGAAGAAGGAGGTCCTACTTCTTCAGGAGGAAAATAGGAGGCTGAAGCTTCGCCTAGATGAGTTTGGGAGTGTGAGAAGGATTTAGATGGTAAGGAGGAACTGGTCACCAGCAATGAGAGTGGCAGCCACTTTAAGTGGCAAGTGGTTCACAGTTCAGGAAGAAGGAAGATAAGGAGGGTTAACAGAGATGCTGTGAAGGTAGGAAATCGATTCTCTGTTCTCCAGGACAAATGCACTTCAGTGGTTAGTGAGGTTTAACGTACCACTGATTCCCCTGCTAATCAAGGTAAGAATGTTTTAATTGTAGGTGATTCTCAGGTAAGATATATGGACCATGCTTTTTGTAACAGAGATAGAGGGGTCAGACAGAGGGTGTGCCTTCCAGGAGCTGGTGTTGGTGACATAGTCAGCAAGTTAGATAATATTATGTCAGGTAATGGGAACAAGCCCATTATCTGTCTTAGTGCTGGGGGTAATGACACTGGGAAGGGTAGGAGACAGGAGCTGCTGGATGATAACATGTCAGCCATAGAAGTAGTCAGGTCTAAGGGAGAGATCCCAGTCATAAGTAGCATCTTGCCTAGAAAGGGAGTGGGCAATGAATGGATGTCTAGGGCAATTGGTATAAATTGCTGGCTAGACAGATACTGCAAGGAACTTGCAATCCCATTCATTGATAACTGGGACATATTCTATGGCAAATGTGATATGTATGCAAGGGATGGGGTTCATCTCTCTGGGGCTGGAGTGGTTGCATTAGCCAATTCGATTGAGGGGGTAATTGATGACTTGTCAAGGAATTTAAACTGACAGATTGTAGAGGAATGGGTGTTTGTGGGAAACAATCAGGCTGCAGTATTACGGTTGAAAACAGCAGATATTACCAGGATACCTCAGGGATATGTTTAAAAGACAATATTCAAAATAAAGTTGCTAGTAAAGGCAAATCAATTGATCAACAAACAAAGAGAGATAGTAGAGGGCAACGAGCGACTAGCTCCCTTAACGTTTACAATACAAATAGTAGGAATCTAAGAAATAAGATGGATGAGCTAAGATTATTTGCAAGTGCAAGTAATATAGATATTATTGGTATAACAGAGACCTGGTTCAACCTGAAAGATAGAGAAATGCCTTCTGAATGCAACATACAGGGTTATAAACTATTCCACACTGATAGGGTCAACAGGAAGGGTGGTGGAGTGGCGATGTATGTCAGAGATAATTTAAATTGTTGTTTTAGACATGATATAAGATTAGAAACATCGAACACAGAATCTGTTTGGCTACAGTTTCTCGAGGGTCGTGACAAATTAATTTTGGGTGTGATATATAGGCCCCCAAAGCTTGATAGGGAGTGCAGTAAGCTGTTATGGGACAAAATTCGTAAGGCATCTAGATATGAAAATGCTGTGTTAATGGGAGATTTTAACTTTAGACAAATTGATTGGAACAATATCACAGGAAATCTTGAGTCTAGTGACTTTCTTGATGCAGTTCAGGATTGCTTTTTAGAACAGTTTGTGACAGAACCAACTAGAGGAAACAATCTGCTTGACTTGGTTTTTGCCAACAAAGAATCACTAATTAATAATCTTGAGGTTAATGATGAGCTTGGGGAAAATGATCACAAATCACTTAGTTTCAGTATATCATGGAATTACCCAGATAACTGCAATCAAATCTCTGGCCCAGACTTTCGCTTGACCGATTTCATGGGACTGAAAAATTACCTGGGTGGGCTAAATTGGGATAACCTGACTATGGGTCAGGTATGTGATGTTGGTTGCCAATATGAAGTTTTTCAGAGCATAGTTCAAGCTGCCCAGACAACTTTTGTTCCAAGTAGGGAAATTAGATCTAACAAAAATGATCCCAAATGGATGAACAATAGATTAAAACATCTCATTGGTCAAAAGAGAGGCATATACAGGCATATCAAAAGAGGGGATGGGCAGTTAAGAAATCAATATATTCAATTAATGAGAGAAATAAAAAAAGGATTAAGAAAAGCAAAAAGGGATTAAGAGGCTAAGGTCGCAAAGGATTCGAAGACTAACCCAAAAGGGTTCTTTCAGGTATACAGAAGTAAGACTAGGGACAAGATAGGCCCACTTACGAGTAACTCTGGTCAGATCACTGACAGTGATAAGGATATCTGTGAAATTTTCAATACCTATTTCCTCTCAGGTTTTTACCCAGGAAAATACTAGTGAAATTCCTGAAATAATAGATTATGTAGAACAGGACGACAATAAACTATGCACAATTGTGGTAACTAGCGACATGGTCCTCAGACAAACTGAGAAACTAAAACCTAACAAATTCCCAGGCCCTGATGAACTGTTTGCAAGGGTGTTAAAGGAATGTAAAGAGGAACTTAGCATACCTTTGGCTAATCTTTTCAACATATCACTACAAACTGACATAGTGCCTGATAAGCGGAAAATGGCAAATGTAATACCTATTTACAAGGCAAGTGATAGGTCCTTAGCTTCGAACTATAGACCAATAAGCCTTACCTCCATAGTGGGAAAATTTATGGAATCAATAACTGCTGAAGCAATTCGTAGCCATCTTGATAGGCATAAATTGATTAATGAATCTCAACAGGTTTTACAAAGGGGCGTTCCTGTCTTACGAATTTACTAACTTTTTTCACTAAGGTGTTTGAGGAGGTAGATCATGGTAATGAATATGATATTGTGTATATGGACTTCAGTAAGACTTTCAATAGAGTGCCACATCAGAGGCTATTGAGGAAACTCATGGCACACGGAATAGGAGGAGAAATTTTTTCCTGGGTAGAGGCATGGTTGACAAATAGGCAGCAGAGAGTTTGTGTAAATGGGGAGAAATCAGAATGGGGGCATGTCACAAGCGGTGTTCCGCAGGGGTCAGTGTTGGGCCCCTTGTTCACAATTTACATAAATGACATAGATGAGGGAATAAATAGCGACATAAGCAAATTTGCTGATGACACCAAAATAGGCCGTCCAATTCATTCTAATGAGGACACTACAGCACTCCAGGATGATTTGAATAGACTGATGCAATGGTCAGAGAAGTGGCAGATGCAGTTTAATATGGACAAATGCAAAGTTCTAAATGTTGGACAGGAAAATAACCATGCCACATATAAACTAAATAGTGTAGATCTTAATACTACTGACTGCAAAAAGGATTTAGGAGTTCTAGTAAGCAGAAATCTAAAACCAAGACAACAGTGCATTAGTGTTTGCAATAAAGCTAACAGAATCCTTGGTTTCATATCTAGAAGTATAAATAATAGAAGTCTTCAGGTTGTTCTTCAACTCTATATATCCTTGGTTAGGCCTCATTTAGATTATGCTGCACAGTTCTGATCATTGTATTACAGAATGGATATAAATGCACTTGAAAATGTACAGAGGAGGATGACAAAGTTGATCCCATGTGTCAGAAATCTTCCCTATGAGGATAGACCGAGGGCCCTAAATCTGCACTCTCTTGAAAGGCGTAGAATTAGGGGATGATATGATCAAGGTGAATAAATGGAAAACAGGAATAAATAAAGGGGATGTAAATAGCGTGCTGAAAATTTCTGGCCAAGACAGGACTAGCAGCAATGGTTTCAAGTTGGAAAAATTGAGATTCAGGAAGGATATAGGAAAGCACTGGTTTGGTAATAGAGTTGTGGATGAGTGGAACAAACTCCCGAGTACAGATATAGAGGCTAAAACGTTGTGTAGTTTTAAAAATAGGTTAGATAAATACATGAGTGGGTGTGGGTGGGTTTGAGTTTGACCTGACTAGCTTATACTACAGGTCTGCCATCACAAATCCAGCAATCAGTTATTCGGTTCCTTCAGTTATTCGGCACTAATTTTGGCTAGCATAATTTCAAATTTCCAGGGTCACCACACCAACCTGCTGGTACTGTTCGGTGGCGCTACTTGCTGCATAAGTCATTCCAATTTCTTTTTCTCCATTTATTGTTTTAACCTGCTTACTTTTAGCACTAGCCATGGTTCCAATGAATAAAAGAAATGCTTCTCATTATGTAAAGCACCTACACAGTACATTATCCATTAAATATATGGTGGCTTTAAAGCCACTGTCGGTTGTCATGAGCTCAGTCTCATGAAGCAGGAGAATATGCTTTATTATTACGCTAATATCAACACTACAGCTTATTTGCCTATCACAATTGATCTAATATGACATAAGAAACAATATAAATAACATAAAACATGTTAAATACTCCAGAATGAATAATATTTGTCATAACACTGAGCAGTTCGACAGAGTTATGAAGAGGATATGGTAAACAAATACGTACAGTGGACCCCTGCATAACGATCAGCTCCCAACTCGACCAATTATGTAAGCGTGTTTTTGTAAATGCTTTTGTAGGTGTATTTTTAGGGGTTTGAAACGGACTAATCTAATTCACAATATTTCTTATGGGAACAAAATCGGTCTATAACGGCACCCAAACAGACTTCTGGATTAAAATAATATCGTTATGCGGGGGTCCACTGTACCTTTCTCCTATCCCTGTCTTGGTGGCCTATATTAGAGAAAACGGAGTGTAACACAGGGCTAACTGTGATATACACTCGTACTCCACCATAAACATGAAACAAAAAAGTTATTTTCTCTCTATAGATTATCACACATAGCAGCATATGTGTAGAGAACCTAAGATAACCCAAAAAAATCAACGTGGCTTATTTTTAGTACCTGGCTTGGGTTAGCCCTATATGATTTTTGGTAAATATTCGATTCCCAGCCAGTGTAGAAACATTAGGCATGTTTCTTTACACCTGTTGTCTATGTTTACCCATCAGTAAATGGGTACCTGGGTGTTAGCCGACTAGTGTGGGTGTTATCCTGGGACACTGACCTAATTTTCTTGAAATACTCTGCATAACAAGCGGCTTTCTATACAGTAGTATGTCACTGATGTCAGCTAGGCCTGTATACCTTGTACATGTACGTGTAGTTAATAAAGATATTATTATTATTATTATTACAGTGGACCCCCGCATACCGTTGGCATTACATAACGTTAAATCTGCATACCGATACATTTTATCGCTAAGATTTTGCCTCGCATACCGCTAAAAAACCCGCTCAACGCTGTTCGTCCGAGACGCGTCTAATGTGCGGCCTGAGCCAGCCTCACATGTTCCGCCGGTGGCATTGTTTACCAGCCAGCCTCCGCGGTAACATCCAAGCATACAATCGGAACATTTCGTATTATTACAGTGTTTTTGGTGATTTTATCTGCAAAATAAGTGACCATGGGCCCCAAGAAAGCTTCTAGTGCCAACCCTACAGCAATAAGGGTGAGAATTACTATAGAGATGAAGAAAGAGATCATTGCTAAGTATGAAAATGGAGTGCGTGTCTCCGAGCTGGCCAGGTTGTATAATAAACCCCAATCAACCGTCGCTACTATTGTAGGCAACAAAACGGCAATCAAGGAAGCTGTTCTTGCCAAAGGTTCAACTGTGTTTTCGAAACAGAGATCGCAAGTGATGGAAGATGTTGAGAGACTCTTATTGGTATGGATAAATGAAAAACAGATAGCAGGAGATAACATCTCTCAAGTGATCATAAGTGAAAAGGCTAGGAAGTTGCATGAGGATTTAATTAAAAAAATGCCTGCAACTAGTGATGATGTGAGTGAATTTAAGGCCAGCAAAGGTTGGTTTGAGAGATTTAAGAAGCGTAGTGGCATACATAGTGTGATAAGGCATGGTGAGGCTGCCAGTTCGGACCACAAAGCAGCTGAAAAAATATGTGCAGGAATTCAAGGAGTACATAGACAGTGAAGGACTGAAACCTGAACAAGTGCTTAATTGTGATGAAACAGGCCTGTTTTGGAAGAAAATGCCAAGCAGGACCTACATTACTCAGGAGGAAAAGGCACTCCCAGGACATAAGCCTATGAAAGACAGGCTTACTCTGTTGATGTGTTCCAATGCTAGTGGTGATTGCAAAGTGAAGCCTTTATTAGTGTATCACTCAGAAACTCCCAGAGCGTTCAGGCAAAAGAATATCCTCAAGGCTAATTTGTGTGAGCTGTGGAGGGCAAACAGTAAGGCATGGGTCACTAGGGACTTTTTCTATGACTGGTTACACCATGCATTTGCCCCCAATGTGAAAGATTACCTAACTGAAAAGAAATTAGACCTTAAGTGCCTCCTGGTGTTAGACAATGCCCCTGGTGATCCTACAGACGTGGCAGAGCGACTTTATGGGGACATGAGCTTCATTAAGGTGAAGTTTTTGCCTCCTAATACCACTCCTCTCCTGCAGCCCATGGACCAGCAGGTTATTGCAAACTTCAAAAAACTGTACACAAAAGCTCTGTTTGAAAGGTGCTTTGTAGTGACCTCAGAAACTCAATTGACTCTAAGAGAGTTTTGGAGAGAGCACTTTAATATCCTCAATTGTGTAAACCTTATAGGTAAGGCTTGGGAGGGAGTGACTAAGAGGACCTTGAACTCTGCTTGGAAGAAACTGTGGCCAGAATGTGTAGACCGAAGGGATTTTGAAGGGTTTCAGGCTAACCCTGAGAGGAGTATGCCAGTTGAGGAATCCATTGTGGCATTGGGAAAGTCCTTGGGGTTGGAGGTTAGTGGGGAGGATGTGGAAGAGTTGGTGGAGGAGGACAATGAAGAACTAACCACTGATGAGTTGCTAGATCAACTTCAACAGCAAGAGGCCAGACCTGAGGAAACTGGTTCAGAGGAGGGGAGAGAGAAATTGAAGAAGTTGCCTACTTCAGAGGAGGGGAGAGAGAAATTGAAGAAGTTGCCTACTTCAAAGATTAAGGAAATGTGTGGAATGTGGCTTAAAGTGCAAACCTTTTTTGATGACAATCACCCTAACACAGCTATTGCAAGCCGTGCTGGTGACTATTACACTGACAATGTTGTGAAACACTTTAGGGAAGCCATAAAGGAATGAGAGGTACAGGCCACTATGGACAGATATGTTGTGCAACAGAAGTCCAGTGACTCTGAAGCTGGTCCTAGTGGCATTAAAAGAAGAAGGGAAGTAATCCCAGAAAAGGACTTGACACCTCAAGTATTAATGGAAGGGGATTCCCCTTCTAAACACTAAGACTCTCTCCTCCTCCCATCCCATCAATCATCACCAGATCTTCAATAAAGGTAAGTGTCATGTAACTGTGCATGCCTTTTTCAGTTTGTGTGTATTAAAATTAATATTTCATGTGGTAAAATTTTTTTTTTCATACTTTGGGGTGTCTTGCACAGATTAATTTGATTTCCATTACAGGAGGGCCCCACTTATACGGCAGGTTAGGTTCCAGGCTACCGCCGTAAAGCGGAAATCGCCGTAAAGTGGAACACCCTTTTTTTCCACTTATAAATGCATACAAACACTAGATAACAAGTTTACACTAACATATATTAAGTTAGCAATAGAACCAGGCATCAAAAAACAATAAAAAAGTACAATACACACATAGTGCACTCATTACTTACCTTAAAATATTTATAGTCTTAATCTAGGGTGAGACAAGTAGTATTTATTGTAAGAAATCAAGTGTGGTACGTATGGTAATAGCCAGGCTACCTTACCAGGCCACCCCACCCACACATACTATTCTATGATATTTAAGCATCCCAGAGCGATAAAATGTATATACAGTTCACTCATTACTTACCTTAAAATATTTGTAGTCTTAATGTAGGGTCAGGAGTAAGTAAATGAGATAAAACGAATAAATGAGAGAGATAAAGAATGAGTACATGAGAGGGGGCAGGCGCAGAGTTATGTAAACAAACCAGGCGAAGGTAAGTTTTGTAAACAAACGAAGTGTACACATCTGGTTTGTGTACAAGTTACATTGTGTACAGGTTGTCTCTACATTGATACGGTAGAATTAATAAAGAAGAACACTCCCATTCTCATGTAACATCATTTTGAGAAGAAATGATGCTCTGAGTGAAGGCAATGGAAATAAGTCACACTGACTTTTTTGGGTTATCCTAGGTTCTCTACACGTATGTTGTTATGTATGATAATCTATGTAACTGTATTTGTGTATACCTGAATAAACTTACTTACATACATACGAAAGGAATAATTTTCTACAGTTACCCCCAGTAACACATTTTCTCTTATGTTAGATTAGAGAAAATGTTATTCTTGCCATCACTTGCACAAGTTATGTGGCTCCCACATCTTATATTTATGTTTATTTATTCTATTGTGGGGTGTATTTATCATCTTTTTATGTTATGTATCGTGTTTATTATATAATTTAAAAAAAAATATCATGGATGGATTAATGAAAATGTGTATATTAATGTAATATACAACATTTAATGAGACTCGGTGAGTATTGTTATTATCATTTCTAATATGGCGTCACTTGTGCAAGTCGTCTGCTACCACATCTCACATTTATGTTTATTTATTCTACTGTGGGGTGTATTTATCTTATTTATATGTTATGCATCGTGTTTATTATATAATTTTGAAAAAAATATCATGGATGGATTAATGAAAATGTGTATATTACCGTAATATACGACATTTAATGAGACTCGGTGAGTATTGTTATTATTATCATTTCTAATATGGCGTCACTTGTGCAAGTCGTCTGCTACCACATCTCACATTTATGTTTATTTATTCTACTGTGGGGTGCATTTATCTTATTTATATGTTATGCATCGTGTTTATTATATAATTTTGAAAAAAATATCATGGATGGATTAATGAAAATGTGTATATTAACGTAATATACGACATTTAAATGACTCGATGATTATTATTATTACTAATATGACGTCTGGAGACATAAGACACTTACCAATTTTAATGTGTACCTGCATGCCAGCACAGTATGTAAGTTTATTTAGGTACAGGTATACATAAGTATAGTTATCAGAGTATATATAAAATATGAAATAACTTTTAAAAACATTTGAAATTTTGGAGTTTCCAGACAAAATGGAGAGACTTAGTGCTTACTGAGCTCATGGAGAATGTAAACAAACAGGGTAGGGCACGGTGACCATATTAGAAAGTCAGGTGGGGGGAGCCGTATAGCGAGTTTTGGTCATAATTTGAAATGTCCGTATTAGCGGAACACCGTAAAGTGAAACGCCGTAAAGCGGGGCCTTCCTGTATTTCTTATGGGGAAAATTCATTCGCATATCGATAATTTTGCATAACAATGAGCTCTCAAGAACGGATTAATATTGTTATGCGGGGGTCCACTGTATTATATTATTATTATTATTATTATTATTATTATTATTTTCTCAGTTGTTTGTTGGGTTATCTTATTCAAACTTGGGCAATGTATAATGGAAAGATACTTCTTCATGTACAACAAAAATAAAGACGGACGATAAATAAGGGAGTTCACTTCTCAGCCATTAGCCGCCTCTTTGCAGTATATTTTCATGTGGTTTTTATGGTTGTATTCTCATGTTTTGGACTCATTTGATAGAATGGAAGATATATTACAGAAATAGACATGATTTTGATTGCTTTCATGACGAAAAGTACCTTGAAATTGAGCTCAAAGTAGCGGAAATGTTCGATTTTTGCCGATGTTCAATGAACTGTGCAAGTCAAGTTGGTTAATTTTATTAAGTGTATTCTAACCTAACCACTCTGTAATTCGGCAAACTCAGTAATCCGGCACACTACAGGTCCCAATGATGCGGATTTGTGATGGAGGACCTGTACTAGGTCTGATGCTATGCTCCTTCCGTAAGTGGAAGTGACCTGACTAGGTGGGTCATTGGGCTAATCTAGGGGGGGGGGGACATGGACCTGCTTTGTGTGGGTTTGTGGGCCTGCTGCGGTGTTCCTTCTTTCTTGTGTTCTTATGTTCTTATGAGTGGGTGTGGGTGGGTGTGAAATGGACCTGACTAGCTACTAGGTCTGATGCAGTGCTAATCCCTTAAGTGACATGTCTTACCTCACTAGGTCAAGGCACTGGCTTAAGCCGGTGGAGAGAATTGGAGCTGCCTCGCATAGACTAGTAGACCTTTTGCAGTGTTCCTTATTTCTTATGATCTTATGTTCTTATGAGGGCAAATATTCTATTAGTGGGATGGATCCATGAAGGACTTGCCTAGTATGAGCCAACAGGCCTGCTGCAGTGTTCCTCCTTTCTTATGTTCTTATGTTCTCATGTAACCAAACCAACCAAAAGAACTTCTAATCAGTAATTATATTATAAGACCTCTAGTCAATTAAACATCTGCAAATCCATGAAATATTCGTGCTTGAACCATTAATTTTAATATTGTTTTAAGAATGTGCAACTTCAAGATTATTATTCTTATAAACCTCCACCTTGACTACCTCACATTAGTATTAGGACTAAATAAAGATTTTAATAAAAGTTCACCACTTATATCTTGTCTAGATTTAACCCTTAAACTGTCCAACATAGATCTTTGTTCACATGCGTATTGCTCCAAAAGTAGATTTAATTTTTTTTACATATTTTCAAATAAAACAAAAAAAAAAAAGTAGATGAAAGTTTTTTTGTTACATGCTTTCAAATGTAAAACAAAAAAGATCTACTTTGTTTACATACTTTCAAATGTTGAAAAAACGTAGATCTACGTTTGGATAGTTTAAGGGTTAAGTAGTTATTATGTACTAGGATCAGTCTGCCCGAAATGCCCTGGCATGATAGTGACTTTGTTTGTACTTAACCAACCAAAATTGTAATTACACATTGTAACCTTTACAAAGAAATAACATCTTTATTCTTTAGTGATGAAAAAAGTCAACCAAGAACTCAACTATGGTTGATTAATAACAGCTTGTTGTTCTTTAACCCAGACCAATAACACTGCCATTGATCAGAAATGCACCAAGGCTATGTTTGAAAATAAAGTGAGTTATGGCTTCTACATAGAAATTGGAGGCCACATTAACAATTGGGTTTCTATCCTTCAAGCCAAACTCTTTGTTATAGTCCTAGAAATTGGAGGCCACATTAACCCTTTCAGGGTCCAAGGCCAAAATCTGAAGTCACGCACCAGTGTCCAAGAAATTTTGAAAAAAAAAAAAAAATTATTTTTTCTTACAGAATTAAAGAGCATATTTTTGTGAAGGTAATAAAACAAAAAAAATTAGAATCTGATCAGTACTTACCGAGATACAGTGCCAAGAAGTTTGTAGAAAATGATGTGGTGGCGGCAACATCGACGAATTCCACATACGCGTATTATATTATTTTGTTGTTTTAGTTGTTTTTTCTTTTCTTTTCCAATTTTTTTCTATTCCTACTAACATTTGGGGCCTGAGAGACCAATACTGTATATAATTGATATATATATACTCACTGTATTGAACACAATAACCTCACTAAAGTTATTATCATATTATTGTTTACCACTGTTGTTTATTACAATAAACATGCACAAATATTGTATAATACTAATGTTCTATCATATATTTACATATTTACAATCACTGGACATGGTTTTAGAACTGCTGGAGCTTGTGGAACTCCTTGAAACAAGGCACCATGCACAGAGGCACCTTACATTCCTCACACATAAACCGAGTGTCTTTGTGTCTTTGTTGCCGTCGTTTTGTTTGTGTACAGACAATGCATCTCTTCTGAGCAAATTTCTTTTGAGTTGAAGGAAGCTGTATTACGAAATGATCACCTTCTCTCCTCAAACGCTTGGGTATATTGTGATGAATTCGAGGACCATGTTGTATTGCAGGTGTTGTTACCTGGTACTTCATTATGAGTTGTCTGACAACAGACAAACAAAATTCACCATACGGTGGTCTGTTACCAGTCTTTATTTGGTACATATTATATGCATTCAGCATTGAAATGTCCATGAGATGGAAGAAAAGTTTCATGTACCACTTGTAACTCTTACGAACACAGTCAACAAAACCAATCTGCATGTCACACTTGTCAACCAAGCGCATGTTTTGTGTATAATCAATCACTGTCACTGGTTTTCGAATATGTTCATTAGTCACTCGATCAACTTTGCCACTGTCTTGCATTTCATTACAGTGAATGGTTGTCAACAATGTGACATCTCGTTTGTCATGCCACCGTAATGCCATGATGTCATTGGCAGTAAACACCTGCACGTCATCACCACGAACACCTGCGTTGAGCCTGGGCATGTTTACGATTAGAACGCACTGTGCCACACACATCTGTCTTGTTCACTCGCATGAAATCACTGAGTAATGGGCTTGTGTACCAGTTATCGGTATATAATGTATGGCCCTTACCAAGATAAGGTGCCATCATGTTTCTCACTACATCACCTGATATACCCAATAACATCTTGGTATCTTTCAATGTTTTACTACCCGTGTATACAACAATATCCAACACCAGGCCACTGTCACAATCACAGAGTACAAACAATTTTATACCAAAGCGGTTCCTCTTGCTTGGTATATACTGCTTGAATGACAGTCTACCTTTGAACAAAATCAAAGACTCGTCAATTACAAGATTCTTGAATGGATAAAAGTATATCCTGAACTTTTGTTTGAGTTACATGAAAACATTTCTAATCTTGTATAACCTGTCACTTCTGTCAGGCCTGGTTTTGTCAGAGAAGTGCAACATACGTAACAGTAAGATAAACCTGTTCACTGGTATTATTTCACTGAAGGATGGGGTACAAATTAGCTGATCTGTGGACCAGTATGCTTTTATATTATGCTTATAGACGTGAGGCATAAGCATTATTGTTGCAAAAAGCAAATACATTTCTGCAACAGTCGTCTCTTTCCACCTGTGTAGTCTTGACTGTGGTGATAAGATCGTATTTGCCATGGTGTACTGAAAATACTTATTACTTTCCCTGACAATAATTTCCATCAATGACTGGTCAAAGAATAATTCAAAGAATTCCAGTTCATTGGCCGTGGTTCCAAGGGGACAGGTAGGTAGAATTCCACTTTGAGAGTCATCGAAGTGGTGAGGGCTGGGAACAAAATTGGGATTTTGCTGCCAATCCCAGATACGGTTTGCTGGTGGATACTGGACATCATAGGCTGGTTGTACGGGTGGTTGTGGCGGGCTGGTGGGTGACGCTCCGCTTTGTCCTTGAACTGACGAGTCAGCAGCGTGGGTCCCCGCGTGGCACAGCGAGTCACGCATGGCGGTGCCACTACCACCACCAGCCCCACTAACACCATCCACTGATGCCTGTGGCCCATCCATGCCAAGTGTAGCCACATCATCCTCACTATCACTACCTAAAATGGGTGTAGGGCCACGGGATGTACTCCGGGATGTACTCCGGGATGTACTCCGGGATGTACTCCGTCCCCTGGGCACAGCATAGGGTACACTACCCGAGCGCATGCGGTGGCGAACATACCGACGCTTCACTGGTGAATATGTTTCCTCACTATCACTACTCGAATGATCGTCGAGCGCAATAAAATCACAATCCACGTCAGAATCATCGTCATTACTGAAGTCAGAGGCCAGGCCACGGGAAAATATTAGTTTTCTCTTACGTTTAGGAACACCCGACCGTGAGTCACGAGTGCCCACACCAGAGGTAGAAGGTCGAGGATCGTCGGGGTTTTCTGCACTATTATCGATATCCTGGTCATTATTTTCGGTCACTAACTTATCAAAGCCGTAGAATTCGTCTTCATTTCCACTTCCATCAGTGTCAGAACTATCAGACAGGAAGAGGAGAGTCCCAATTTTCCGGGGAGTGAGAGCTGACTTGCAACGAGGCATGGTGAACAAGGGTGACTGAGCCGGCGTTCCCACAATGCTATGCAGGCGCCTAGATTTTTTGTTTATGGCGCACACCCACGGCGCAGACCCCTTCTCTCATATGTAGGCCTATGAGCGCTTTTGCGCTAAATTTGACGGCGCTAGAATTTTGGCGTAGATCTACGGTTTGGACACTCACCGACCAGCCATAGATCTACGGGACGGACCCTGAAAGGGTTAACAATTGGGTTTCTATCCTTCAAGCCAAACTCTTTGTTATAGTCCTTGCACTGCCAAGGGTCCATGTAATAAGGTTGACACCTTACCTGTAAATGATTCTCCATTTATTTATTAATTTGAACATGATACAGTGAAGTACAAAGAATACAGTTATTACAGTGCAACATGCCAAAGCCCCTTGTATGCAGAGCATTATGGGCAGGCTTAATGCTTAATGATAGAGCTGATGAATTTTCAAGAAGGGAGTAAATTACAGCCCTGGGCTGTTAAATAGTAGATTGAGAACAATACCACACAAAAACAGCATCAAATGGTTATAATCATAACCATAATTTTTAAAGGGGTGGACCAGTAAGCAAGCTGAAAGCCTTGGTCAGATGGCCAAAAGCGGGTCATCAAATGACTAAGACCCAAGTCAAGCATCAGACAACACTTTGCCCTGTTTCCTGACAAACCTTACATATAAAAAGAACTTCAACAGAACTTCATTCTATTTTGCAGGAGGAGCCACATGTCTATGATGCATCCAACAAAATCAGCAGACTCTTGGATGTTACTACTGGCCAGTTTCAGGTGGGCTACAAGTACCTCTGAGAGGTTCCTCCACTAGCTCATGCAGACATAACTAAATGTAAACTTTGCCAGATGGACTATTGCCACATTTTCCATCATTATGTGCTGGAATGTGAAACAATGAATTCAGAGAAAACTCACACATTTTCAAGAAATGTTGAAGTATTTTATCCACAGAGGCATATTACCAGCCACTCTGGAAAGATACCCCTGGCTTTGCCTATTGTAACTAACTCATAACCACAAACTTGACTAAATTCAACCACATCTTGCATATATAATTGAGAAGCACATGTAAACCACTTTAACTTGCTTAGCTACCATAACAATGTTGAATATGGTATAAACTACTGACAAGCTGATAAATAAGACACATGTGCAATAGTTGGGCATCTTTGTTGTTCAAACATTTCATCTACACAGTAGACTTTGACAGTCAAATATAGAGGAAGCAGGTGTAGTGGTGAAGTAAATATGATGTAATCAGTCCATCAACCTGGAGAAGAGTTCAGCTCTATGGTCTAGAACAATATGAAACTGAAACATGAAAATTAAGTCTTAAATACTGTCGAAGGTGAGGTCGAAAATCATGAAAGATGTTGCAGGGGATGGGACTTGCTAGTAGAAGCAAAAAGGCAAGAACTGAGGAGCACTGCAGCAAGCCTACTCACCCATGCTAGGCAGGTCCTTGATTACATCATCTTTACTTTGCTGCTACACCTGTTGCTCTGTATCTGACTGAAGAAGCCTACTGTACAGGCAAAATGTTTCAAGAATAAAGATACTCAATTGTTGTGCATGTGTATTAATCATCACCATAACAGTGGAGCGCAGTCCCTGGACCCATTATGTGCTTCTGTAATCTTTTGATCCCTGCCCACAAGATGGTTATGGATGCATAATAAAGCTGTTAAACTAAAAATAGGAGATCCCTTTGAGAAACTGAGAGGTATTTAACTACATAATATGAACTAAAGTCTGCAAGTTTAATGCCCTGAACACCAGTATGTCTAAGGACCCAGGAGAAAATGTCTTTATGACTGTTGAAGAGGCGATACAACCAGCAACGAATGCAAAGGGCAATGAATAGCAATGAGTCAAAACTTTATGTAACTTGTAATGCACTTTGAGAGACTACAGCAAAGGAAGAAGTGGGAAGAGAAGCAATGTGAATATAACTACAGAAAGTGCATATAACTCTGTATCATGCTACACTTTAAAACTGTTGCTTGTCCAACACCAACAGAGGATAATATATTTAACTCTCAAACGATCCAAACGTATATGTATGTTCTCTCGTGTAGGGCCCCAAATGTATATACAGTGGACCCCCGCATAACGATCACCTCCGAATGCGACCAATTATGTAAGTGTATTTATGTAAGTGCGTTTGTACGTGTATGTTTGGGGGTCTGAAATGGACTAATCTACTTCACAATATTCCTTATGGGAACAAATTCGGTCAGTACTGGCACCTGAACATACTTCTGGAGTGAAAAAATATCGTTAACCGGGGGTCCACTGTAATTTCATTTGTCATTCATTCAACATTGGCACGATAGGCCTGAGTCGCCTAGACATGAGAGAATGGGTGTGTGCACTCAGTGTGCGCCATATGAAAAAAATTGGGGACACCTGGGTACCACATGCTCTTTTTTCCTATAAATTTTTTTTTTTCTCAAAATATTCGGGGCGCTGCACAGGTGAACATATATGTACGTTTGGACCATTTAAGGGTTAAATTTAATGTCACAGTGGAACCTCTGCTTACGAATTTAATCTGTTCCATGACCTTGTTCGTATCTTGATTTGTTCGTATACTGGGTTAATTTTCCTCATTTAAATTAATTAAAATGCCATTAATTTGTTCCAGGGGAATTCCTGCTGTCAGGAGGCATGACAAAATAGTACTTCAATATGATGCTAATATCAGCTCTACGGCTTATTTATCTATTAAAATTTATCTAATATGACAAAATAAACAATATAAATAATATAAAAACCTGATATACACTCTAGAATGAATAAAATATGTGATGGGGGGGAGGACGGATGTCGTGGACATTCTCGCTCCAGTTATGAAAACGTCTTCCCATTCTTTCCATTTCAGACATGATAGTATAAGAGAAAACAGAGTTTGTGAGGCTATCTGCATTAGATCACTTCTTACATAAGAAAACCATAATGCAGAAATGAACTGGCATATGTACACCATTTACATACCTTGCAGAAGATAGGCAGAGCGGCGTATGCTGTCAGGAGTTTATTTCGTTTCGTCCTTTTGTCTATCGCTTAATCACTTAACCCTTAAACGGTCCAAATAGATCGACGTTCAAATCCGTAGTACTCCAAAATTAGATCTATGTTTTTTAAATATATTTTCAAATATAACAAAAAAAAAATGTAGATAAAAGTTTTTTACACATTTTCAAATGTAAAAAAAAAAAGATGATGTACATTTTTTTACATACTTTCAAATGTTGAAAAAACGTATATATACGTTTGGACCGTTTAAGGGTTAATTGCTACACTCTTAATGCTGCTCTCTTCATGCTATGCTTTGTCACTGAACTTAATTGCTTTAAACTCCACATCTTGCACCTGTGCTGGTGTGCAGGTACACATCAAAATCACTAAGAGTGTGTTATTAGTCTTGAAGACACCATATTAATAATGATAATAACACAATATTGATCAATCTGAGATGCATTAAATGTGTATAAAATGTTAATATAGACATTTTACTTAATCAATCTACAATATTTTTTTATAAAATTATATAATAAACATGCTACATAACATATAAATTAACATATGAGATGTTTTTCCAGTCGGCTTGACGGAGTGAACAAAAATCATTCGTGTCTGGGCTGGTAAAACAACAACAACAACTGGTTTGTTTACAAAACTCGCGAACCTTCTACGCTCTCATTCTCTCTCGTTTATTAATTTAATCTTGTTTACTCACCTCTCACTCTACATTAAGACTACAGATATTTTAAGGCAAGTAATAAGTGAACACTATTATTATTGTATTATATTTTAACCCATAAACAGTCCAAACGTATGTATACGTTTTTACTGCTAGTGCCCCAAACGTATGTATACGTTTTATTTGTCATACATTCAACTTTGCCACGATAAGCCTGAGTCGCCTAGACATGAGAGAATGGGTGTGCGCACTCACTGTGCGCCATATTAAAATAATTGGGGATGCCTGGGTACCATATGCTCTTTTTTCCTATTAAAAAAAAACGATTTTTTTTCTCAAAAAATTTGGGGCACTAAGTGAGAGAACGTATATATACATTTGGACCGTTTATGGGTTAATATTATTATTATTAGAGTGGATCCTCGGGTAACGACGTCATTGTATAATGAAAAAATTGGATAGCGACACGTCTTTGCATCAAAATATTGGCTCAGTTACTTACAAAGAACTTGGTTAAGGACATTCATCCCGAACGTGTCAGCATGGCGTGAGTGGCCCGGACACTCCATGTACAGCCAGTGTGCCATTGCTTACAAGCCAGTGAGGACGATTCCACGTGTACATGTGATATATTTTTGTATTATTCCATTGTTTTAGTGCTTGTAACTGCTAAATAAGCCACCATGGGCCCAAAGAAAGCTTCTAGTGCCAGCCCTGTGGTAAAGAGGGTGAGAAACACTATAGAATTCAAGAAAAAGTTTGTAGAAAGATACGAAAGTGGGAGTGGTAGAGGGTGGTAGTGATGGTGGTAGAGGTTGTAGTATAGGCCAACAGGTCTGCTTCAGTGTTCCTGCTTTCTTATGTACACCAGCCAGGGTACTTCCCACACACCAGCCAGGAAACTTCCCCACATACCAGCCAGGGTACTTCCCCACATACCAGCCAGGGTACTTCCCCACATAACAGCTAGGGTACTTCCCACACACCAGCCAGGGAACTTCCCCACATACCAGCCAGGGTACTTCCCCACATACCAGCCAGGGTACTTCCCCACATACCAGCCAGGGTACTTCCCACACACCAGCCAGGGAACTTCCCCACATACCAGCCAGGGTACTTCCCCACACACCATACAGGGTACTTCCCCACACACACGATTTGATTTGATTGGGACTTGCACACGAGTGAATAGAATTATCAAAGCTTATTGCTTGGGAAGCATTTTAAATTGGGTTGGGCAAATACGATTCTGTTAGTGGGATGGTTTGTAAAGGACCTGCCTAGTATGGGCCAACAGGCCTGCTGCAGCATTCCTGCTTTCTTACGTGCAAACATTTTTGGATGAACATCACCCTGACACAGCAGTTGCAGGCCGTGCTGGTAACATCTACAATGACAATGTTGTGTTGCATTTTAGGGAAATCTTAAAGAGACGCCAGAAACAGAGCTCTCTGGACAGATTTTTGGTGCGACAGGGGTCCAGTGACTCTGAAGCTGGTCCTAGTGGCATTAAAAGACAAAGAAGGGAAGTAACCCCAGAAAAGGACTTGTTACCTGAAGTCTTTATAGAAGGGGATTCCCCTTCCAAACAATTGCAAACTCCTCCATCCTCTGCCCTCCTCCCATCTTATCACTTATCAATAAGTCTTCAATAAAGGTAAGTGTCATTTCAGTATTATTTATTCTGCATGTCTCATTGTTTTCTGTGTAGGGAAATATATATTTCATGTAAAAAATTATTTTGTTTAATACTTTTGGGTGTCTGGAACAGATTAATTGGATTTCCATTATTTCTTATGGGGAAAATTAATTTGGATGACGAAAAAATCGGTTAAAGACAAGCTCTCTGGAACGGATTAATGTAGTTACCTAAGGGTCCACTGTATTAATATTAGTACATACGTATTATTGTAATATTAATAATAATTACTGTTAATATTATTATTAATTTAGGGACCTGGAGCACAGATCCAATTGTCTAGATCAAGAGCCCTCACCAAGGAACCTCCCATGAGGGGGAATTTTGCATCCTGAAATTTTGTTCGTATCCAGATGCGAAAATTCGACCAAATGACTGTTCGTATCCCGGAAAATTCACATGGTGGGGTTTTCGTACACAGACCCATGCCTCACCTACAAAATTTATATGCAAGGTTCTACCTCAGCTAGCCACCCCAATAAAGCTGACACAATGAAAGGCAGCTATCAGAACCATCACAACCTAAAGTTTGCTCTTATTTAAATCTTTAAAGCTACTAAATATTAGCATCATACATACATACTACTGTCTACTACACATCTTCGAATACTGCTGTAATACTGATTCTGACTTAAAATACTTCCAGGATAATGCATAACACTTGAAATAAATACAAAACATCTTTCATATTCCTCATGTCTGTCTGAAATGTGAAATAACTTGCCAGTTGAATTAGGCTTGATCAATTCACTTAACCCCTTAACTGTCCAAACGTAGATCTACGTTCTCTCGCCCCGTGCTCCATATATTAAAAAAAAAAAATTAAATAAAGAGAACATTCACATAAAATAATGTAAAAAAGAAAATTAGAGTCAGTACAGTGGACCCCCGGATAACGATCAGCTCCCAACTCGACCAATTATGTAAGTTTATTTTTGTAAGTGCTTTTGTGGGTGTATTTTTAGGGGTCTGAAATGGACTAATCTAATTCACAATATTTCTTATGGGAACAAATTCGGTCTATAACGGCACCCAAACAGACTTCTGGATTGAAATAATATCGTTATGTGGGGGTCCACTGTACTTATGGAGATATCAAGCCACAAAGTAGGTGCTTCTCACTCACCTGACAGCAACATGAAGCGCTGCCACTTGCAGACATGTTGCAAATATAATGTTTTTCCATTTTTTTAATTTTCTCAGTTTCAATGGTATGGTAATTATGTTGTACAGTACAGTAGACCCCCGGTTTTTGTAATTAATCTGTTCCAGAAGATTGGCCTAAATCTGAAATGGCTGAAAACCAAAGTAATATTTCCCACAAGAAATACAGTGGACCCCCAGTTTTCGTAATTAATCCGTTCCAGAGAGAGTGACTAAACCCGAATCTGACGATTTCCGAATTAATTTTCCCCATAAGAAATAATGTAAATCCAATTAATCGGTTTCAGACACCCAAAAATATTAAAAAAATGTTTTCTACATGAAATATACATTTACCTACATAGAAAACAATGATACATGAAGAATAAAATAATAATAACATGACACTTACCTTTATTGTAGGGGTCCACACACCCCCTACCTTTTCTAAAGATGAACAAGGAGGCTTTAGGAAAGGTAGGGGGTGTGTGGACCAGGTGTTTACAGTGAAACATATAAGTGAACAGTATTTAGATAAAGCTAAAGAGGTCTTTGTGGCATTCATGGATTTGGAAAAGGCGTATGACAGGGTGGATAGGGGGGCAATGTGGCAGATGTTGCAAGTGTATGGTGTAGGAGGTAGGTTACTGAAAGCAGTGAAGAGTTTTTACGAGGATAGTGAGGCTCAAGTTAGAGTATGTAGGAAAGAGGGAAATTTTTTCCCAGTAAAAGTAGGCCTTAGACAAGGATGTGTGATGTCACCGTGGTTGTTTAATATATTTATAGATGGGGTTGTAAGAGAAGTAAATGCGAGGGTCTTGGCAAGAGGCGTGGAGTTAAAAGATAAAGAATCACACACAAAGTGGGAGTTGTCACAGCTGCTCTTTGCTGATGACACTGTGCTCTTGGGAGATTCTGAAGAGAAGTTGCAGAGATTGGTGGATGAATTTGGTAGGGTGTGGAAAAGAAGAAAATTAAAGGTGAATACAGGAAAGAGTAAGGTTATGAGGATAACAAAAAGATTAGGTGATGAAAGATTGAATATCAGATTGGAGGGAGAGAGTATGGAGGAGGTGAATGTATTCAGATATTTGGGAGTGGACGTGTCAGCGGATGGGTCTATGAAAGATGAGTGAATCATAGAATTGATGAGGGGAAAAGAGTGAGTGGTGCACTTAGGAGTCTGTGGAGACAAAGAAATTTGTCCTTGGAGGCAAAGAGGGGAATGTATGAGAGTATAGTTTTACCAACGCTCTTATATGGGTGTGAGGCATGGGTGATGAATGTTGCAGCGAGGAGAAGGCTGGAGGCAGTGGAGATGTCATGTCTGAGGGCAATGTGTGGTGTGAATATAACGCAGAGAATTCGTAGTTTGGAAGTTAGGAGGAGGTGCGGGATTACCAAAACTGTTGTCCAGAGGGCTGAGGAAGGGTTGTTGAGGTGGTTCGGACATGTAGAGAGAATGGAGCGAAACAGAATGACTTCAAGAGTGTATCAGTCTGTAGTGGAAGGAAGGCGGGGTAGGGGTCGGCCTAGGAAAGGTTGGAGAGAGGGGGTAAAGGAGGTTTTGTGTGCGAGGGGCTTGGACTTCCAGCAGGCATGCGTGAGCGTGTTTGATTGGAGTGAATGGAGACAAATGGTTTTTAATACTTGACGTGCTGTTGGAGTGTGAGCAAAGTAACATTTATGAAGGGATTCAGGGAAACCGGCAGGCCGGACTTGAGTCCTGGAGATGGGAAGTACAGTGCCTGCACTCTGAAGGAGGGGTGTTAATGTTGCAGTTTAAAAACTGTAGTGTAAAGCACCCTTCTGGCAAGACAGTGATGGAGTGAATGATGGTGAAAGTTTTTCTTTTTCGGGCCACCCTGCCTTGGTGGGAATCGGCCAGTGTGATAATAAAAAAAAATAATAAAAAAATGGTGATGTATGGAAGACGGGAAGAGGGGAGAGGATGGAGGAGTTTACAACTGTTTGGAAGGGATATCCCTTTCCATAAAGACTTCAGGTACCAAGTCCTTATCCTGGGTTACTTCCCTCCTTTGTTTTTTAACCCTTACACTGTCCAAATAGATCGATGTTCAAATCCGTAGTGCTCCAAAAGTAGATTTATGTTTTTTTTATATATTTTCAAATATAACAAAAAAAATGTAGATAAAAGTTTTTCTTACACATTTTCAAATGTAAAAAAAAATGATGATGTACATTTTTTTACATACTTTCAAATGTTGAAAAAACATATATATACGTTTGGACCGTTTAAGGGCTAATGCCACTAGAACCAGCTTGAGAGGCACTGGACCCCTGTCGCTCAAAAAAGTGTTCCAGAGAGGTCTGTTTCTGGCGTATGTTAGGAATTGTGTTGGGAGATAGGACAAGATAGTCCTTCAATATAACACTAATATCAGCTCTACAGCTTATTTATCTAGCACAATTCATCTAATATGACATAATAAACAATATTAATAACATAGAAACATGATATATACTCTAGAATGAATAAAATATGGCTCTTCTCAAAAGCCACCTACTCACCCTAAACTAAATACTCAATATTTAACTTTACCAAAAATCTCCATACCTAAATCTTAAAACTTCAAGTCTAGATGCCCAAAGTTCATACATTATTAATACTACTACATAGTAGTATAAATACCTACCCAAAACAATACTGCCTTACACCCAATTGTAGCATTCTCATACTGTATACTACTCACAACAACTCACAATATTATATTCCCATAACATAATTTCAATATTTATTATTAAAACTATTGTAATTAGAGTAATATTACTGTCTACTATAAATAAAAAAAAAGATGTACAATTTAAACAAACTATGATCAATTTAGTATTAATGGTAACACAGTTCCTTAATTTCTACAGTGGAAATGTTGCCCTTAACCCTTTCAGGGTTTCGGCCGTACTAGTACGGCTTACGCGCCAGGGTTTTTGATGTACTAGTACGCATAAATTCTAGTGCCTTCAAATCTCACGGGAAAAGGCTGGTAGGCCTACATGTGAGAGAATGGGTCTGTGTGGTGGGTGTGCGCAGTAGAAAAAAACTCTGGGACCCAGTGGCGCATTGTGGGAACGCCATTTTAGTACAACTTGTCCACCATGCCTCATGGTAAGAAGCTCCTCACTCCTCGGCGAATTGGGACACTTTTGTTCCCCAGTGACAGTTCTAATACAGACGGAAGTGCCAGTGAAGATGAGTTTCAAGGTTTTGGTGAGGTTTTGACCGAAACTAATGACCATAATATCGGTAATAGTGAGGAAAACCCAGATGACCCTCTGCCTTCCACCTCTGCTGCTGGGCTGTCTTGTTCACGCTCAGTTGTACCAGAATCAAAGAGGAAACTCCTATTTTCCCAAATCCCAGACTCAGATGTGAGCATTTGTGATGATAGTGATAGTGATTATGAACTACAAGCTCTTCAAACTAGTTCCAGTAGTGATAGTGAAGTGCAATATTCCCCAGTGAAGCATCAGTATATACGACGCTATATGCGCTCTGGTAGTGTGCCATATGCTATTCCAAGGGGAAGGAGTACATCTCGGAGTACATCCCGTGGCTATACAACAGGAACTGACAGTGAAAATGACGATTATACTGTTGCAATTTGGATGGAAAATGTGCATGGTGGTGGTAGTGGTGGTGCCGGCAGTGAGGCACCAACAGTGGCCCATGCTGCCACCCATGCCGCTGCCTCAGCTGATCTACAACAAAGGCCACCATCCCCCACCCACCCACCACATCAGCCTCCACAACCACAACCTCCACAACCACAACCTCCACAACCACAACCACCTGTCATTGTCCAATACCCACCAGCAGACTGCACCTGGGATTGGCAGGAAGCTGTCAATTTTGTTCCAAATCCCCACCAGTTTGATGACAGCCAAAGTGGAATATGGCCATGTTGTACACTGGGAAACAATGCCACTGAACTGGAATGTTTCCAGTTATTCTTTGACGAACCCCTGATGGAAATTATTGTCATGGAAAGCAACACATACTACGAGTACACCATGACAAACACAATACTTTCACCAAAATCACATCTACACCAGTGGAAGGAGACAACTGTGGCTGAGATTTATCTTTTCTTTGCCACAATAATGCTGATGCCACATGTGTATAAGCACAGTGTGAAATCATACTGGTCAACAGACCGCCTGATTGCAACCCCAGGTTTCAGTGATATAATGACAGTGAATCGATTTGTGTTACTGTTACGTATGCTTCACTTCTCAGACAAAACCAGGCCTGACAGGAACGACAGGTTATAGTATAAGATTAGGCATGTGTTTGTGTATCTGAAAGAGAAATCAATATGTATTTTTATCCCTTCAGGAAGCTTGTAATTGACGAGTCTTTGATTCTGTTCAAAGGAAGACTCTTTTTCAAGCAGTACATATCAAGAAAGAGGAAACACTTTGGTATAAAGTTGTTTGTGCTTTGTGATTGTTACAGTGGTCTGGTATTGGATATTATTGTGTACACTGGAAGTTATACATTGCAAAATACCAGGAAGTTATTGGGCATCTCTGGTGATGTGGTTAGAACAATGATAGAACCATACCTTGGTAAGGGGCATATATTATATACAGATAACTGGTACACAAGCCCCACACTCAGTGATTTTTGGCGAGTGAACATGACAGATGTGTGTGGCACAGTGCGTGCAAATCGGAAACATATGCCCAGGTTTGACGCTGGCACTTGTAGAGGTGAGGTGCAGGCGTTTGCTGCCAATGACATCATGGCATTTTGGTGGCATGACAAACGAGATGTTACACTGCTGTCATCAGTTCACCCTAATGAAATGGCAGACACTGGCAGGCAGCATAGAGAAAGCAATGAACCCATTCTAAAACATGCAGCTATGATGGACTACACCCTCAATATGTGTTCAGTGGACAAATGTGACATGCAGATTGGGTTTGCTGATTGTGTTCACAAGAGTTATAAGTGGTACATAAAACTCTTTTTCCATCTTCTGGACATTTCCATGCTGAATGCTTATAATATGCATATGAGGAGGACCAGAAACAAACCACCATACAGCGAATTCTGTTTGCCTGTCATCAGACAAATAGTATTCAAGTACCAAAGAACAACACTTGCAATATGACTCACAAAATCATAATGACACGATTGCAAACAAACCATACCACGGGCGGGATTTGAACCTGCGGTCAGAGAGTCTCAAAACTCCAGACCGTCGCGTTAGCCACTGGGCCAGCTAGCTTCAATATTGAAGCTAGCTGGCCCAGTGGCTAATGCGACGGTCTGGAGTTTTGAGACTCTCTGACCGCGGGTTCAAATCCTGCCCGTGGTATGGTTTGTTTAACACCTGCAATGGACCGCCCACCAAATTTTCAACAACTTCCTTCTCGTTTGAAGCATAGTGATCACTTCCTGGTAAAACTGCCTGCTACTGCTTTCAAGAAAAAGGCTCAGAAGAGATGTTACGTCTGTGCACATACAAAAAAACGCTCACAACAACGCAGAGACACTTTTTATGTGTGAGGAGTGTAAAACACCACTGTGCATGACACCATGTTTCAAAGACTTCCACAGGCTGCACAACTTCTAGAAACATTCCCTGTGACTGTATATGTGTATATAAAATATAGAAAAATAGTAATAAACAACATTTCATATTGTTTGTTTGTGTAAATATTTTCTGTAAACAAAACAATGACAACAGTGTTTATGCCATTATTGTGTAGTATTGAAAAAGAAATAACTTACAAAATACTGATCATATTGGTCTCACAGGCCATAAAAGTTACTTAGAAAAAAAAAATTAAAAAATAATAGAAAATAGTACATAAAATACAGTGGTCCCTCGTTTTTCGTAGTTCTCGGGAATCATAGGGATATTTTCGTATAAACATGGGCTCGCTAATCATAGGTTGACTCACGAATAGTAGTTCGTCCGGGACACGTATGCACGGTGTGAGCCGGGGGCGGCCTCCCTACCCAGTCAGTCTGGCATTGTTTACCAGTGAGCGAAGGTCCCCTCATGTGCTCCTACGAAATATTTCATAATATTCCACTCATTTTAGTGCTTGCAAGTACTAAATAAGCTACCATGGCTCCAAAGAAAGCTCCTAGTGCCAAGCCTGTGGTAAAAAAGAGCTCACCACTGAGGAGCTGCAAGAGCTTCAGCAGGAACAGCAACAGATTGCAGCTCAGAATCTTGCTGCAGAGGAGGAGGAAGAGAGATGGAAGAAGGTGCCTTCTTCAGAAATTAAAGAGATTTTTGCTATGTGGGGTAAGATGGCAAGCTTTATGGAGAAACATCACCCTGACAAGGTTGTTGCAAGCCATGTTGGCAACATGTTCAGTGACAAAGTCTTGGGCCATTTTAGGGAAGTGTTAAAAAGATGCCAGAAACAGAGCTCTCTCTCCACAGTTATTTTGCGAGACAGGACTCCAGTGACTCTCAAGGTGGTCCTAGTGGCATTAAGAAACAGAGAAGAGAAGCAACCCCAGAAAAGCAATTGGTACCTGAGGTGTTGATGGAAGGGGATTCCCCTTCCAAACTGTAAACAATCCAATCTCTCTCCTCCTCCAGTCTCCCATACACTATGAAGAATCTCCAATAAAGGTAAGTGTTATGCTGTTAATGTTTCATTCATCATTTCCCATTGTATTGTTTATGTACTACCTCTATATTTCATGTAAAAAATTTTTTTGTTTTAATACTTCTGGGAGTCAGGAACGGATTAATTGTATTTACATTATTTCTCATGGGGAAAATTGATTCGAAAATCGTAGATTTCGATAATAGTAGCAACTCCAGGAACGGATTAACTACGAAAAATGAGGGACCACTGTACTAAATAACAGAATACCAGGTGACGGCAGTCGGCGGTTACCATATGATGCGCATTTTCTGTCAACTTCATGCCTCCATATCTTGGTAAGTATTGATGGTAAAAATTTTTGTTTAGCCTATAATGTTTAGAAAAAAAAAAAACTTTTTTCATAAGAAAAAATAATTTTTTTTTTTTAAATTTGGCCGACCCTGAGAACAAGTCTCTGACAGGGCCTGTCAACCCTGAAAGGGTTAACCCTTTGACTGTTTTGGTTGCATATATATGTCTTACAAGCCACCATGTTTGACTTATTAATACGCTTAAATTCTAGCGGCTTCAAATCAAGCGGGAGAAAGCTGATAGGCCTACATGTAAGAGAATGGGTCTGCGTGGTGGGTGTGCGCCCTGTGAAAAAAATCGGGGACTCATTGGAGCATTGTGGGAATGCCATCTTGGTAGTTCATTTTCACCATGCCTCACGGTAAGAAGTACCTCACTCCTCGGCGGACTGGAGGTCTTTTGTTCCCAAGTGATAGCTCTAACAGCGATGGAAGTGCCAGTGAAAGTGAATTTCATGGTTTTGGAGAGGGTGTGACTGAAAGCAGTGCCCAGGATGCATTAATTAGTGATGAAAATCCAGATGACCCACAACCTTCCACCTCTGGTGCTGGGCCATCTCATTCACGTTCACCTGTAACAGGATGAAAGAGGAAACTATTTGCCATGTACAAGTCTCAGATGTGAGCAGTGATAGTGATAGTGATTTCCAAGCTATTGAAAGTAGTTCTAGTTGCAACAGTGAGGGTGAATATTCTCCAGTGAAATGGCAGTATATACGACGCAGCATGCGTTCTGGCAGTGTGCCATATGCTGTTCCAAGGGGATGGAGTAAATCTCGGAGTACATCCCATGGCCCTACACCACGAACTGATAGTGAAGATGATGATATTGTTACAATGGGGATGAATGATGTGCGTGGGGCAGCAGGTGGTGGTGGTGGTGGCGGTGGCGGCGGTGTCAACAAGAGTCATGTGGCACCAGCAGCGGGCCATGCTACTGCCCACGCTGCTAACTCAGCAAAGCCACAACCACCCCCACTCTCCCACAACATCCACAACCACAACCTGCACAACCAAAACCTTCACAACCACAACTACCTATAAATATTCAGTACCCACCAGCAGACCGCATCTGGGATTGGCAGCAAGATGACAATTTTGTTTCCAATCCCCATCACTTTGATGAAATACAAAGTGGAATATGGCCATCATGTACACTTGGGAACAAGGCCACTGAGCTGGAATGCTTTCAGTTATTCTTCAATGAACCCCTGATGGACATTATTGTTAGGGAAAGTAATACATACTTCACTTACACCATGGCAAACACAATTCATTCACCAAGGTCATGGCTACACCAGTGGAAGGACACAACTGTGGCAGAGATGTATCTGTTCTTTGCCACAATAATGCTTATGCCACATCTGTATAAGCACAGTGTTAACACATACTGGTCGACAGACCGCCTGATTTCAACCCCAGCTTTTGATGACATTATACCAGTGAATCGATTTGTGCTACTGTTATGTTGTTTTGTCTGAAAAGTGTACTTTTCAGACAAAACAAGGCCTGACAGAAGCAACAGGTTATATAAGATCAGGAACATGTTCATGTACCTGAAACAAAAGTGCTGTATGTATTTTTATTCCTTCAGGAAGCTTGTTATTGATGAGTCTTTGATTTTGTTCAAAGGTAGACTGTCATTCAAGCAGTATATACCAAGCAAGAAGAAACACTTTGGTATAAAGTTATTTGTACTGTGTGATTGCAAAAGTGGTCTGGTTTTGGATATAATTGTGTAAATTGTCAGTAACACATTGTAAGATACCAGTAAGTTATTGGGTATCTCTGGTGATGTGGTTAGAACAATGATGGAACCTTATCTTGGTAAGGGGCATACAGTGAAACCTCAAAAATCGAACGTATCACATATTGAACATTTCGAAAATAGGACCATTTTTTCGGACAAACTGTGTCCCTATTATTGAACGTGCCCCTATTTTCGGACTGCTGGGTACGGGACCTGTTTGCTGGCCCGCTCTGTCCACATCCCCGCGCAGGCACCGTGAGCAGTCTAGCTTTGTTTATGCTTGAGTGAACAGAACCTGCGTTCTCATTCACGCATTTTACGATTATTTTGTTGTGTTTAGTGCTTGTGGGACTGTGAAATAAGCTGCCATGGGCCCAAAGAAACTTGCTAGTGGTACCCCTGTGGTAAGGAAAGTGAGAAACGTATCACATATTGAACATTTCGAAAATAGGACCATTTTTTCGGACAAACTGTGTTCCTATTATTGAACGTGCCCCTATTTTCGGACTGCCGGATACGGGACCTGTTTGCCGGCCCGCTCTGTCCACATCCCCGTGCAGGCACCGTGAGCAGTCTAGCTTTGTTTATGCTTGAGTGAACAGAACCTGCGTTCTCATTCACGCATTTTACGATTATTTCGTTGTGTTTAGTGCTTGTGGGACTGTGAAATAAGCTGCCATGGGCCCAAAGAAACTTGCTAGTGGTACCCCTGTGGTAAAAAAAGTGAGAAACACCACAGATGTGAAGAAGGAAATAATACAGAAGTATGAGAGTGGTGTCAGACTTGTTGAGCTTGCCAGGATGTATGGGAAAAAAAAGACGACCATCGGTTCTATCCTGTCAAAGAAAGAACAAATCAAGGAAGCTGATGTTGCGAAAGGTGTTAATATAGGGAGTGGATGAGGCGCCGTTTTCTAAGATTAAGGAGATTTGTGCTGGTCTAGTGGCTAACGCGATGGGCTGGAGTTTTGAGGCTATGACCGCGGGTTCAATCCCGGCCGGGGGTATGGTTTGTTTGCAATCGTGTCATTACGATTTCTTAAGTCATGTTGACGGCAGTGAAGGGACTTGAGCTAGAGTTCGTCACGGCCACGCTAGCTGGAGATTCGTCTGTAAAAACTTGCATTTGTGGTCACAGAGGTGCCTGTGCTAACCTTCCTATGGTGTAGAAATATACCTAGTTGGATGAATCTTATTGTGGCTAGCTGGTCTAGTGGCTAACGTGACGGGCTGGAGTTTTGAGACTCTATGACCGCGGGTTCAATCCCGGCCGGGGGTATGGTTTGTTTGCAATCGTGTCATTACGATTTCTTAAGTCAAGTGATGTCCAAATGTTTGTGCAGAAGTACCACCCTGAGCAAGCTGAAACAAGCCATCTTTGCAACAAGTTCAGTTACAGAACCATGTCCCATTTTAGGGAAATGTTAAAGAGGCGCCAGAAACAGAGGACTGTGGACAGTTACTTTGTGAGACAGGGGTCCAGTGACTCTCAAGCTGGTCCTACTGGCATTAAAAGACAGAGAAGGGAAGTAACCCCAGAGAGGGCTTTACCTGAAGTCCTCATGCAGGGGGATTCTCCCTCCAAACACTAACCCCAACTCCCTCTCTCCTCCTCCCTATCTTCCAGATGCCATCACCAATCTTCAATAAAGGTAAGTAAAAATGTTATTTTATATGTATTACAATACATAATTAAAAACTATAGTATTTGTTGTATGTAAAACTGTAATTAATCTCTATAAAATGTATTTTTTGTGTGTGAATATTTTTGGGTTTCTGGAACGGATTAATTGTATTTCCATTATTTCTTATGGGAAATATTGCTTCGAATTTCAGACTTTTCGAATTTAGAACTAGCTCCTGGAAGGAATAAAGTTCGATTTTTGAGGTCCCACTGTATTTTATATACTGATAACTGGTACACAAGCCCTTTACTCACTGATTTCTTGCAAGTGAACATGACAGATGTGTGTGGCACAGTGTGTGGAAATCGAAGACTACCTATTGACTACCTCAGGTGTTACTGATTTTGTTTTTAATACATTCTTTTATTATATTCACTAGCTCCTTTATTCTAGCTGTAAATATCTACCGTAGTTCATAAACTCACACTGACCAGCCGGGCTGTGGCTCGTACGTTGGATTGCGTGCAGCCAGCAGTAACAGCCTGGTTGATCAGGCTCTAATCCATCAGGAGGCCTGGTCACAGACCGGGCCACGGGGGCGTTGACCCCCGGAACTCTCTCCAGGTAAACTCCAGGTAAACAGTTGTTAAAATAATTAAGGTGCTATTAGATGCTTAAGTGTATAACTGAATTATCTGTTCTGTAATAATCCCTTTTTCTTTTAAATTTTTACAAGCTTTAGAATAATTACAGAGTCTTATAAGTCTGGTTGTAGATTCAGTATAACTCTTATATTATTTTACTCAGAAAATCTAGCTTGCAAAATTACTCTCATCCTATGATTACAGGCATAGATCCTGATGTAAACTTTTTACTAGATGAAATACACGAATCAACCAGTAACTGTAATTACTACACAGCAGACCAAGTAAAGACATTACTCAGTGCAAACAATAACATAATCATCTTTAACTACAATATCAGATCCTTGAGCAAACATTATGACCTCACAGTATTACTCAATTCCCTTCATTCCAAAATATCAATCATCACACTCACAGAAACCTGGCTTAAGCTTGATATTACAGATGTCTATACCATTCCTGGCTACATGGCCATACACAACTGTAGAACAGACCAGCAAGGGGGAGGAACAGCTATATACTACTCCAATCATCTTGAATGTATCAATAAATCTTGCACAAGGGACAAACATGAAGAATATATCATAGCCAAATTTAAATCAAAAGACCTGCAAAAACCCCTCACAGTTATAAACATCTACAGAGTACCACAGTCAAACATTTATCACTTTAGTGAAAAACTAGGAAACATGATTACTGATGCACACATGAATAAAGACCACCTACTACTAACAGGAGATTTCAACATAAACATACTACATGACCAGGACCCACAAGTAACCAAATTCACAAACACAATGAGTAACTGCCTGTTGCTACCAGCAATACCTAAACCTACAAGAATCACCGAGACAAGCATCTCCTTAACCCTTTGAGGGTTTTGGTCGTACTAGTACGTTTTACGCGTAGGGGTTTTTGACATACTAGTACTCATAAATTCTAGCAGCCTCAAATCTAGTGGGAGAAAGCTGGTAGGCCTTCATATGAAAGAATGGGTCTATGTGGTCAGTGTGCACAGTCTAAAAAAAATCCTGCAGCACACAGTGCATAATGAGAAAAAAAAAACTTTGACCATTTTTTTTTAATAAATCAGCGACTTTGCAGTGTATTTTCGTATGGTATTTATTGTTGTATTCTAGTTTTCTTGGTCTCATTTTATAGAATGGAAGACATATTACAGAAATTGAGATGATTTTGACTGGTTTTACAATGAAAGGTGCCTTGAAATTGAGCTCAAAGTAGCAGAAATGTTCGATTTTTACCAAACTTCAAAAGTAAACAAATCGTGCCAAGCGTGCAATACACGTCAACTGGTGAGTCTAATATTCTTTTACAAGTGCACCAATAATATTTATACCATTTTTTACACTAATGCAGTAGTCTGCATAACAGTAAATCTTATATTTTTTGTGAGAATAAAAATTCAAAGTGGAAAGCAAAAGAATATAAGAGGGCCCTTGAGACGTGACTAATGACTAGAGGAAATGTCATTTTAGTGCCAGGAATGTCTTTCTTGTTTATTCTGGACCCTATTCGGAAATTGGCATCTTTTGAAATTTGTGTGAAATTGGCAAAATTGCTAAATTCTGACCACTGTACTGGATAGTTGAATTTATAAATGGGTGGTTTCTTGCACCCATTCGATAGAAAAAATGGAGTTCTAGCGAAATATTCATGTTTTTTGTCGACTAGTACAGTGAAATTGGCCGAAAATGGGGCTCAAAGTGGGCAAAATCGCCGATGCGTTAACATCGCCGAGACTGCTAACTTCGCGAGAGCATAATTCCGTAAGTTTTCTATCAAATTTCAAACTTTTGGTGTCTTTATGATCGGGAAAAGATTCTCTATCTTTTCATAAGAGAAAATAATTTTTTTTTTTTAAATTTGGCCGACCCTGAGAACGAGTTTCGGAGAGGGCCTGTCGACCCTCAAAGGGTTAATAGACCACATCTGGACAAACACTATATCTCCTTTAAAATCAGACATAATCACAGACAACACTACAGACCACTACCCAACCTTTCTCATAACTAATCTGGGCAAACTGCCACAAGACATTACTAAAGTAACCTTCAGACTACATAACGAGACAGCAGTTAACAACTTTATAGCAGCTATGAATAACATCGATTGGCAAAATGAACTCGAAACATATACAGATATGAATGAATGTATAAATAATTTTCTAAAAAAAGCCCAAAGCCTCTATAACAAACATTGCCCCAAAAAACTAAACAGATCACAGCAAAGAGACTGAATAATCCCTGGCTAACACCAAGCATCCTCAAATCCATTAACACAAAGCACAAATATGAAAAACAGTATAGAATGGGTCAAATAACTAGAGAGCAGTCTAAACATTACTCGTCACCACTTACCAGCTTGATAATAAGGTCTAAAAAAATTTATTACGAAAATAGATTACATAACATCAAAGGTGATATGAAAAAATCTGGGAAACTCTATCTGAAATTCTTAGAAATAAAAAGTTATCCAAAAACAAAACAATCAAACTAACAAAATCAGATGAACCCCTACTCACACCTACTGAAACAGCAAACAGACTCAATGTTTTCTTCTTCACCATAAGAAAAAATCTAGTGAACAAAATACCAAACGTAAACACCTGTCCATCAGACTACCTCATAGGTACCTACTGAAATATGCTATTCCTAGCTCCAACCAACCCCATAGAAGTTACGCTCATCATAAACACCCTTAAAAACAAGGCAGGAGACATAAACAACTTGCCTGCTTTTATGTACAAAAAAGCTTCTCAAGTATTGTCACCAATTGTTGCAACGCTCTTTAACAAATCCACTGAATCATCTACCTTTCCAACAATCCTCAAAACAGCGAGGGTCACTCCGATCCACAAAGGAGGTGACCAAGCTGACTTGAATAACCATAGACCAATATCTAACTTACAACTGCTCTCTAAAATCTTTGAAAAATTAATTCATAGACGTATCTCTTCCTACTTCGTCTCACACAACATATTAAACCCTTGTCAGTTTGGATTCAGGAATAATAAAAGCACGAATGATGCTATCATACACATGCTAGAACTAATATATACAGTAAGGCCCCGCTTTACGGCATTTCGCTTTACACCGTTCCGCTAATAGGGTCATTTCAAATTATGACCAAAACTCGCTATATGGCTCCCCCCACCTGACTTTCTAATACGGTCACCATGCCCCATCCGGTATGTTTACATTCTCTGTGAGATCTGTAAGCACTAAGTCTCTCCATTATGTCTGGAAACTCCAAAATTTCAAGTGTTTTTAAAAGTTATTTCATATTTTATATATACACTGATAATTATACTTATGTATACCTGTACCTATATAAACTTACATACTGTGCTGGCATGCAGGTACACATTAAAATCAGTAAGAGTGTCTTATGTCTCAAGACGTCATATTAGTAATGATAATAATAATCACCGAGTCTCATTTAAATGTTGTATACATGTATTACGTTAATATACACATTTTCATTAATCCGTCTACTATATTTTTTCAAAATTATATAATAAACATGCTGCATAACATATAAAGATGATAAATACACCCCCCACAGTAGAATAAATAAACATAAATATGAGATGTGGTAGCATACGACTTGCACAAATGACGCTATATTAGAAATGATAATAATAATAATAATCACCGAGTCTCATTAAATGTCATACATTACGTTAATATGCACATTTTCATTAATCCATCCATGATATTTTTTCAAAATTATATAATAAACATGATACATAACATAAAAAGATGATAAATACACCCCACAATAGAATAAATAAACATAAATATGAGATGTCGTAGCCAGATAACTTGTACAAGTGATGGCAAGAATAACCTTTTCTCTAGTCTAACATAAGAGAAAATGTGTTACTGAGGGTAACTGTAGAAAATTATTCCTTTCGTATGTATGTAAGTTTATTCAGGTATACACAAATACAGTTACATAGATTATCATACATAACAGCATATGTGTAGAGAAATTGGGATAACCCAAAAAAGTCAGAGTGACTCATTTCCACTGCCTTCACTCAGAGCGTCATTTCTTCTAAAAATGGTGTTACATGAGAATGGGAGTGTTCTTCTTTATTTATTCTACCATATCAATGTAGAGACAACTTGTACACAATGTAACTTGTACACAAACCAGACGTGTACACTTTGTTTGTTTACAAAACTTATGTTCGCCTGGTTTGTTTACATAACTCTGCGCCTGTCCTCTCTCATGTACTCATTCTCTCTCTCTCATTTATTCATTTTATCTCGTTTACTCACTCCTGATCCTATATTAAGACTACAAATATTTTAAGGTAAGTAATGAGTGAACTGTATATGCATTTTATCACTCTGGGATGCTTAAATATCATAGAATATATGTGTGGGTGGGTTGGCCTGGTATGGTAGCCCAGCTGACTACCATTCATACCACACTTGATTTCTTACAATAAATACTACTCATCTCACCCTAGATTAAGACTACAAATATTTTAAGGTAAGTAATGAGTAAACTGTATATGCATTTTATTGCTCTAGGATGCTTAAATGTAATAGAATATTATGTGGCCTGGTATGGTAGCCTGGCTGACTACCATACATACCACACTTGATTTCTTACAATAAATACTACTTGTCTCACCCTAGATTAAGACTATAAATATTTTAAGGTAAGTAATGAGTGCACTATGTGTGTATTGTACTTTTTTATTGTTTTTTGATGCCTAGTTCTATTGCTAACTTAATATATGTTAGTGTAAACTTGTTATCTAGTATTTGTATGCATTTATAAAGGGAAAAAAGGGTGTTCCACTTTACGGCGATTTCCGCTTTACGGCGATTTCTGCTTTATGGCGGTAGCCTGGAACCTAACCTGCCATATAAGTACGGCCCTTCTGTACCGCACTTGAAAAGAAAGAGGTCCCACTGGGCATTTTCATTGATTTACATAAAGCTTTCGATACAGTCGACCATGAACTGCTGTACTCCAAATTAACGCACTATGGTATCAGAGACCACTCCCTCAACTACCTAAAATCATACCTTAGTAACAGAACTCAATATGTGTATGCAAATGATGCAAACTCTTCCACCCAACCAATCACAGTAGGAGTCCCACAAGGAAGTGTCCTTGGACCACTCCTCTTTCTCATCTACATCAATGATCTACCGAATGCATCACAGCTGCTCAAACCCATATTATTTGCAGATGACACTACATATGTATTTTCCCACCCAAACACAGTCATACTAGCAAACAGAGTCAATGCCAAATTGCAGAAAATATCTGCCTGGATGATGACTAATAAACTTACCCTGAATACTGATAAAACCTATTTCATTCAGTTTGGAAACAAAGCTGCAAATGATCTGATTAACATAACGCTAAGCGGATCATCAGTCACAAGACTCATAGAGGGAAAATTCCAAGGATCCACCTTGACAGTAGCCTTACGTTCCAGACACACATACAACAAATCACCAAGAAAATCTCCAGGACTGTAGGCATACTGTCAAAGATAAGGTACTACATTCCACAATCAGCTCTCCTGGCACTGTACCATTCACTCATATACCCTTATCTTACATATGGAATTTGTGCATGGGGATCAACAACATCCAATCACCTAAAGCCCCTAATAACCCAGCAAAAGGCAGCAGTAAGAATGATAACGAATTCCCACTCCCACCAGCATACTCCACCAATTTTCAAAAGTCTGAATCTGCTCACCATTAAGAACATCCATACTTATTCATGTGCCTACTACATACCCTCCACTCAAACTTCTCCTCACCAACCTTAGCAGGACACTTGACCACAACACAAGACACAGATCTCTTTTTGATATACCTCGTGTCCATATCACACTGTGTAAAAACTCTATGCACATAAAGGGCCCCAAAATATGGAATTCATTACCAGAAGATATTAAAGTAACCCGGTCTGAAAATCAATTTAACCCTTTGACTGTCGCGGCCGTATATATACGTTTGCGAGGTACCGTGTTTGACGTATATATACTCATAAATTCTAGCGGCTTCAAATCAGGCAGGAGAAAGCTAGTAGGCCCACATGTGAGAGAATGGGTCTGTGTGGTCAGTGTGCACCACATAAAAAAAATCCTGGAGCACGCAGTGCATAATGAGAAAAAAAAAACTCCAACCGTTTTTTTTAATTAAAATGCCGACTTTGTGGTCTATTTTCGTATAGTATTTGTGGTTGTATTCTCGTTTTCTTGGTCTCATTTGATAGAATGGAAACTATATTATAGAAATGGAGGTGATTTTGATTAATTTTACTATAAAAAGAACCTGGAAATGGAGCACAAAGTACAGGAAATGTTTGATTTTTGCCGATGTTCAAAAGTAAACAAATGATGTCATTGTCCAATAAATGTCCAAATAGCCATTCTAATACGCAGTCATGAATGGGTTGATGTAATTTTTACAATTATTACAGTATTGCAGTAGTCTGCATAACAGTAAATCTTCTATTTTTTGTTTGAATAAAATTTCAAAATAAAAAGCAAGAGTAATATCACAGGGACCTGGAGACATGACTGATGAACAAAGAAAATGTTATTTTAGAGCCAGGAATGTCTGCATTGTTCATTCTGGACCTTATTTTGAAATTGTCGTATTTTTTAATTTTCGTGAAATTGGCCAAATTGCAAATTTCTGACCATGTTATTGGGTAGTTGAAATCGGTAAATGGGCAGTTTCTTGTACTCAATCGATAGAAAAAATAGAGTTCTGAAGAAATAGTTATGAGTTTGGTTGACTGGAATAACGGAATTAGCCGAAAATAGGGCTCAAAGTGGGCGAAATTGCCGATTTTTAAATATCGCCGAAGTCGCTAACTTCGCGAGAGCGTAATTCCGTCAGTTTTCCATCAAATTTCGTTTTTTTGGTGTCTTTACAATCGGGAAAAGATTCTCTATCATTTCATAAGAAAAAATAATTTTTTTTTTTTTCGAAAATTTTGCGACACCAGAAGCAACTTCAGGATTTGGCCCTTCGACAGTCAAAGGGTTAAGACTCTTCTCAAAAGCCACTTAATCACCCTAGACTAAACACTAAATACTCAGTACACACATACTCACTTATGTACTCCCACATCATAACTTCAACAATCACTTTCAACCTTTTATCTATTGTTGACAGGAATATACAGTGGACCCCCGCTTTACGATCAGCTCCCAATGTGAACAATTATGTAAGTGTATTTATGTAAGTGCGTTTGTACATGTATGTTTGGGGGTCTGACATGGACTAATCTAATTCACAATATTCCTTATGGGAACAAATTCGTTCAGTAATGAAACCTGAACATACTTCTGGAATGAAATAATATCGTAAGCTGGGGATCCACTGTAATTGAATCAGTGTTTTTACAAAAAGCATTTTAGAATATATGAATCTATCTTTTGTTTTATACAAATTTGATTCACTTATACTTAATAATCTACTGTACAACTATGAAATAATTACTATCCTACTGTACAACTATGATATAATTCTTAGTATTAAGTAGTCAGTAAGCCAATAATGTTAAGTTGGCCCATAATGCATAGGCATAATTGAGGCTCTCTTTGCATTGCAACTCACTATTGTAAATACAAAATCTTAATGTACTGTTTGCAAAGGCATAAAATAAATAAAATAAATAAAATAAAATAAAACATATGCCTAGGTTCGACGCAGGCACTCGTAAAGGTGAAGCTCAGGTGTTTGCTGCCAATGACATCATGGTATTTCGGTGGAATGACAAATGTGATGTCACATTGTTGACATCAGTTCACCAACATGAAATGGTAGACACTAGCAAGCAGAATAGAGAGACCAATGAACCCATTGTAAAACCTGCAGCTGTGATGGACTACAATCTCAACATGTGCTTAGTGGACAAATGTGATATGCAGATTGGGTTTGTTGATAGTGTTTGCAAGTGTAATAAGTGGTACATAAAACTCTTTTTCCATTTTCTTGACATTCCCATGCTGAATGCTTATAATATGTATAAGCAAAAAAAAACCCAGAGACACTCATTTTATGTGTGAGGAGTGTAAAGCACCATTGTGCATACACCCACATTTCAAAGAATTCCACAAGCTGCAGCAGTTCTAGGAAAGTGTCCAGTGATTGTATATATGCATATATGTATATTAAAGAATAATAGTAATAAATATTTTTTTATATTGTTTGTGTAAACAAGTTTTGTAAACAATATGATGATACTAGTGTTTTTGCTATAATTGTGTTACATTCAATGAGTGTATATATGAACACTGCATCATACTTTGGTCTCACAGGCCACATAAATTATGTGAAAAAATAAAATAGTGAAAAAACAAGAAACCTTTGAATGCAAGTAAACCAAAGTTTACCGGGTGAGTGGCAGTCGCCACTGTTGCCATACGTGACTCATTTCCTGCCAACTTTACGCCTCTATATCTTGGTAAGTACTGATCGCAAAGAAAATTTTTGGGGGCCTAAAACAATCAGAAAAATAATCTTAACATTTTCCTAAGAAATTTTTTTTTTTTTTTTCAAATATTTTTCGACACCAGGAGACACCTCAGGATTTGGGGTTGCAACAGTCGAAGGGTTAATGCTTCCCTCCTCTGAAGAAATTTCCTCAACCACTTCTTGCTGCTCCTTGTGCAGGTCTTGAAGTTCTTCTGTGGTGGGATAATTCTTGTGATCCTCCATCAACTCCTCTACATCCTCATCATCAATTTCCAAACCCATGGTCTTATCCAGAGAAACAATATTCTTCACTACAGGCTCTGCCTCAAAGCCTTCAAAATCTCTGACTGACACACGGTCTGTCTACAATTTCTTCCAGGCAGAGTTCACTGTCCTGAAAGAAACTTTCTCCCAGGCTTTGTGTATTATCCTTAAACACTGGAGGCTGGTTTCATCACAATTAAAAACTTGTTGAAGAATAAATTCCCCAATGTCTACATAGGTTTTAACCCTTTGACTGTTGCAACCCCAAATCCTGAAGTGTCTCCTGGTGTCGAAAAATTTTTGGAAAAAAAAAAAGTATTTTTTCTTATGAAATGATAGAGAATCTGTTCCCGATGGTAATGACATCAAAAGTATGAAATTTGATCGAAAACTTACAGAATTACGCTCCCGGGAAGTTACCAATCTCGGCGATATATACGCATCGGCGATTTCGCCGACTTTGAGCCCTATTTTCAGCCAATTCCATTGTTCCAGTTGACCAAACTCATAGCTATTTCTTTAGAACTCCATTTTTTTCTATCAACTGAGTACAAGAAACCACCCATTTACCAATTTCAACTACCCAATGAAGTAGTCAGAAATTGGCAATTTGGCCAATTTCACGTAAATTAAAAAAGATGCCGATTTCAAAATAGAGTCCAGAAAAAACAATGCAGACATTCTTGGCACTAAAATAACATATCCTCTGTTCATCAGTCACATCTCCAGGCCCCTCTTATATTACTATTGCTTTCTATTTTGATTTTTTATTCACACAAAAAATAGAAGACTTACTGTTATACAGATTACTGCGTTATTGTAAAAATGGTGTAAATAATATCAGTGCACTAGTGAAAGAATATCAGACTCCCCAGTTGACATGTATTGGACATGTGGTGTGATTTGCTTACTCTTGAACATTGGTAAAAATCGAACATTTCCGCTATTTTAAGCTCAATTTCAAGTTCGTTTTCTTCGTGAAACTAATCAAAATCATCTTTATTTCTGTAATATGTTTTCTATTCTATCAAATGAGACCAAGAAAACAAGAATACAACCATAACTATTATAGGAAAATACACCTCAAAGTCGGCATTTTAATCCAAAAACACTGTCGGAGTTTTTTTTCTCTCATTATGCACTGCGTGCTGCAGGATTTTTTTTTATACAGTGCACACTAACCACACAGACTCATTCTCTCACATGTGGGCCTACCAGCTTTCTCCTGCTTGATTTGAAGCCACTAGAATTATTGAGTATATATACTTCTGAAACACTGGCTTGTAAGACGTATATACGTATACGGCCAAACAGTCAAAGGGTTAAATTCCTTAACAAACTTTTCAGCCTCATCTCTGTTAACACTAGCAGCCTCCCCATGCCTTACTAAACTATGAATCCCACTTCTCTTTTTAAATCTACCAAACCAGCCCCTACTTGCCTTAACCCTTAAACTGTCCAAATGTAGATTTATGTTCGTACCGCTAGCACGTCAAACACAGACCTAGATTTTATTTTTCCTGTTTCTAAATTTGGCATGATTGGCCTGAAATGCCTGGTCAGTATAGAATGGGTCTTAACGCTCAGTGTGTGCAGTATTAAAAAAATCAGGGGCCATTTAGTACCTTGTGGGAGCACCAGTTCAACTGAGCACCAGCTAGAGCAAATAACATGGCAAACACCAGGGATTCACCGATGTCATGTCATATTAACACTCCCCTTTTAAGAGAAAAGTAATGGATGTGGCCACAAGTGGTTGAGGAAATATCAAAAACTTCGATAATAACCCATGTGTAACATCTGTGCAACATCCTTTCATTTTTGATACCACTGGTAGTGTCATCCTGCCAGAATGTTCTATAACCTATGTCCTAAGTAAAGAGAAACGATTCTGGAACATGTGTAATACATACATCTACCATCCAACTCACGACCTGCTCGACATATGACCACTCGACTTACGACCATGTTTTTATGCCAGTTTTCTGGGAAATAAACAACTGTTTGTGTTGTACAGTGTTTATCCTAAACCTTACAGTATAAAATACAGTACTAACAGCATAAAAAGTAAAGTAAAAAATGAAATATCAAAATAAAACAATAAAATAAAATCATAACAAAAGTGTGATGTTGATATTCAGTAGTAAGGTTCAACTTACGTCTATTTTGACTTACGACCGGTTGGTTGGAACCAAGCTTGGTCGTATGTCGGATGGTGCCTGTATTTGGCAGGCTGGCCGGTTGGCTGGCTGGCTGGCTGGCCAGCTGGCTGGCTGTATCTGTCTGTCTATATCACTGTCTATTTGTCTATATCAATGTCTGCCTATCTATATCTCTTTCTCTCACATGTGCAAATAAGTACATACAGTTATTATACATAGTGTAAATTACCTAGGATAACCCAAAAATTCCAGGCAAAGTACTATACAATGCTTGTAGATATAAGACATAATAAGCATGACTGGCAACTCAGTGGCAAGTAATACGCACTTTCACTTCATCAGGAATCAGACGTGACTACTGCAGGGTGTGTAATACCTGATGGTTTACGAGCCACTCTCTGAGACTGAGAGACAAGCAGATGGAAAGACACACATACAGGCAGACAGAAAGACCGAGATACTCAGGCAGACAGAAAGACCGAGACACACATGCAGACAGAAAGACCGAGAAACACAGGCAGACAGAAAGACCGAGACACACAGGCAGACAAAAAGACACACACACACACACACACACACACACACACACACACACACACACACACACACACACACACACACACACACACACAGGAGCTCGGACTCGACCCCCGCAACCTCAACTAGGTGAGTACAACTAGGTGAGTACACACACACACGCACACACACACACACACGCACACACACACACACGCACACACACACACACACACACAGGCAGACAGAAAGAAACACACACACACACAGGCAGACAGAAAGACAGACACACACACACAGAAAGACAGATAAGCAGAGCTAGACAGACAGAACGATAGACAGACAAATAGATAGACAGACAGACATATATGTTTGTGTGTAACAGTGAAAACAAATAAAGCCAGGGTTCCCTGCAGCAGTGCATTATCATCGTGTCACTCCACTACTTACCCTGTCAGCAGTTTAGTGACACGTCATAAACACCATGTTTCAAGAAGTTCATATATACTCTAGCATGTCTAAAACATTGCTAAGACCTATAAATACTTTGTATATATTTCTAGACAATAGTAAATGACCAAGGCAGGTGAAGATGTTCACCTGTCAATGTGATTGTGACTATTTAAGTATTAGAGTGGACCCCCGACTTACGATATTAATCCGTTCCTGAGAGCACATCATAAGACGAAATTATCATAAGTCGAATTAATTTTCCCCATAAGAAATAATGGAAATCAAATTAATCTGTTCAAGACACTCAAAAGTATGAAAAAAAAAAATTTACCACATGAAATATACATTTTCCTACACACAAAAAGAAGGATACATGCACAATATATATTGTGTATGTACTAGTGTACTAAATGAAGAATAAATGACACTTACCTTTATTGAAGATTTAGTGATGAGTGATGAGACACTGTGTCCTGGGAGTGCCTTTTCCTCTTGAGTAATGTAGGTCCTGTTTGGCATTTTCTTCCAGAACAGGCCTTATCACACTGTGTATGCCACTACGATTCTTAAATCTCTCAAACCAACCTTTGCTGGCCTTAAATTCACCAATATGAGTGCTAGTTACAGGCATTTTTTCCTGTTCACCTGGGTGTTAGTCACATCCTGGGGGACAAGATTAAAGACCCCAATGGAAATAAGTTAGACAGTTCTCGATGACACACTGACTTTCTCGGGTTATCCTGGGTGGCTAACCCTCTGGGGTTAATTTTTTCTTGGTATTCTCGATAAGCCACACCAATAACAGTCTCTCCACATCTTTGAGTAGTACAGCTGACTGTGGTGTAGCAGCAGCTGATCGTCGTGCAGCAGCAGCTGACCATGGTGCAGCAGCAGCTGACGGTGCTACAGCAGCAGCAGCTGACTGTAGTGCAGCAGCAGCTGACTGTAGTGCAGCAGCAGCTGACAGTGCTACAGCAGCAGCAGCTGACTGTAGTGCAGCAGCAGCTGACTGGTGCAGCAGCAGCTGACTGTGGTGCAACAGCAGCTGACCATGGTGCAGCAGCAGCTGACGATGCTACAGCAGCAGAAGCAGCTGACGATGCTACAGCAGCAGAAGCAGCTGACGATGCTACAGCAGCAGAAGCAGCTGACCATGGTGCAGCAGCAGCTGACCGTGGTGCAGCAGCAGCTGACGGTGCTACAGCAGCAGCAGCAGCTGACTGTGGTACAGCAGCAGCTGAATGTGGTACAGCAGCAGCTGACTGTGGTGCAGCAGCAGCTGACGGTGCTACAGCAGCAGAAGCAGCAGCTGACCATGGTGCAGCAGCAACTGACCGTGGTGCAGCAGCAGCTGACGGTGTTACAGTAGCAGCAGCAGCTGATGGTGCTACAGCAGCTGCAGCAGCTGACCGTGTTGCAGCAGCAGCTGACCATGGTGCAGCAGCAGCTGACTGTGGTGCAGCAGCAGCTGACATGCTACAGCAGCAGCTAACCATGGTACTATAGTATTTCTCACCCTTTTTACCACAGGGTTGGCACTAGAAGTTTTCTTTGGGCCCATGGTGGCTTATTTACCAGTGACAAGCACTAAAAACACTGGAATAATACAAAATTTATCGAATGTATACGTGCAACCATCAGCCCCGGCTTGTAAACAATGTCACACTAGCTCACCTGAGGCCCTCAGGCCAGACGGACCAGACGGCCACGTTTGGGACGAATGATGCAAGTCGTTTTTCAACATAGGTCGGGGTCAAATTCTGTAATGTCTTCCATTCTATCAAATGAGACCAAGAAATCGCAAATACAACTATAAAAAACATACGAAAAAACACTGCAAAGTCGCTGTTTTAATCGAAAATCACAGTCTCAGTTTTTTTCTCTCATACACTGTGCTGCAGGATTTGTTTTATGTGGTGCACACATACCCCACAGATGTATTCTCTCATATCTAGGCCCAAATTTACCGCTCACAGCTTATCAGAGTGAGCTGAGCTCATGGCGTAGATCTACGGTTTGGACCCTGAACGTAAAGCTGTAGATCTAAGGCACGGACCTTGGAAGGGTTGATTAAATATTTTTTTTTTTCAAAATATTCAGAGCGCTGCACGAGTGAATGCAGATCTACGTTTGGACAGTTTAATGGTTAAATTCATCATTTTCAGCACTATTTCCTGGGATGTCTCACCTATATAACTGCTTTGCTTTTTCACTAATTATTGTTTCAGAAACACTATCACCGGCCAACTGTTTTTCATTAATCCACACTAACAAAAGTTTTTCCATTTCTTCAATTATCTGCGACCTTGTCACAGCAAGAATTTTCGCTCCTTTCACCACATCAGCCCGGTTTATTGCCTTTTTATTTTTCAGTATGTATGATATAGTGGATTTCACCATACCATATTGAGTAGCCAGATCCAACATGTGTTCCACTTACCCACTGTGCAATGAATTCTTTTTTCACTTTAATTGTTCTCACTGCTTTCTTTTTAGGCTTGTTTGGCTCGCTGCTCTTTTTTGGGGCCATGATAGCTTATTTTCAATGAAAATATTTAAAAAACACTACAGAATAACAATGAAATAACAAAAAATTTCATGGAACTTACACGAACAATGCTTAACCCTTTCAGGGTTTCGGACGTACTAGTAGGCCTTATGCACCAAGGTTTTTGACGTATTAGTATGCCTAAATTCTAGCGCCCCCAAATCTAGTGAGAGAAAGCTGGTAGGCCTACATATGAAAGAATGGGGCTATGTGGTCAGTGTGTGCAGTATAAAAAAAAATCCTGCAGCACACAGTGCGCAATGAGAAAAAAAAAAACTTTGACTGTGTTTTTGGATTAAAACAGCGACTTTGCACTGTATTTTTCTATGGTATTTATTGTTGTATTCTAGTTTTCCTGGTCTCATTTTATAGAATGGAAGACATATTACAGAAACTGAGATGATTTTGACTGGTTTTACAATGAAAAGTACCTCGAAACTGAGCTCAAAGTAGCAGAAATGTTCGATTTTTACCAAAGTTCAAAAGTAAACAAATCATGCTAAGCGTCCAATACACGTCAACTGGTGAGTCTAATATTCTTTCACGAGTGCACTGATATTATTTATACCATTCCTACACTAATGCAGTAGTCTGCATAACAGTAAATCTTCTATTTTTTGTGAGAATAAAAATTCAAAGTGGAAAGCAAAAGAATGTAAGAGGGGCATGGGGATGTGACTAATGAACAGAGGTAATGTTATTTTAGTGCCAGGAATGTCTGTCTTGTTTATTCTGGACCCTATTTTGAAAATGGCATCTTTTGAAATTTGTGTGAAATTGGCAAAATTGATAAATTCTGACCACTGTATTGGATAGCTGAAATCGGTAAATGGGTGGTTTCTTGTACTCATTCGATAGAAAAAATGGAGTTCTAGCAAAATAGTTATGATTTTTATTGACTAGTACACTGGAATCGGCCGAATATAGGGCTCAAATTGGGCAAAATCGCCGATGTGTAAACATCGTCGAGACCACTAACTTAGCGAGAACATAATTCCATAAGTTTTCCATCAAATTTCATACTTTTGGTGTCATTATGATCGGGAAAAGATTCTCTATCTTTTCATAAGAAAAAAATAATTTTTTTTTTTTTTTTGAAATTTGGGCGACCCTGAGAACAAGTCTGGGAGAGGGCCTGGGGACCCTGAAAGGGTTAACTTATGAAAGCTGATGAGAGACTTAGCATTCGGTGCTTTGTTTTGGTCGGACTTAGTCCAGATGGACCGTTTTGCTTCGGTCAAATATCAGGGCAACATCCGAATACCAAGTCAAATTTTTCTTGAAAAAGTTGGGTGAATATTGAGTTGTACTAATATAGGGACAGACGAATATTGAGGCTCCACTGTACTCAACTGGCTGCAAAACATAAAACTAAATAGGGAAAGGGTTTCAGTAACACCTCTTTGTTGACTTCGACCCATGAAATACAACCATCCACTTCATGACATGAACCTCAGCCATCCACCTCATCACATGAACCCCAATCATCCACCTTGGACTGGCAGAGGCACAGCAACCTTCTCCACTGATGCCAAAATTACCATGTGCCAACAACAAGAATTTAAGATAAGAAATAAGTCACATTGATTTCATTTTGTTAGCCTAGATAAATCCAAGGCCATTGTAAAAACTTTTTATTTTTGGCAATTTAAGAACTCTAAAAAACTTACTTGACTTTTTTCTTCACGATAACAATAGTACAACCCAATTTTTTCTATATTTTCCCTCTATGTATAAAATTCTCACATATGGCACACTTTTTGAGAATGTGACCTGCATGATACGTGGTAGTCCACTGTACAAACATTTTCCTCTAATTGAAGACCTTCTCTTTCATGCTTAATGACACACAATATCAAGGTTGTTTAGTGCAGCATGAATTTTTTATGCATTTTTTCAATTACATTTACACAAAATTGCACTATATGATAGTGTTATAAGAGGGTTTACTGCGTATATCCTTATCCTTTTTTTTTATTATTATTATTTTTATCACACTGGCCGATTCCCACCAAGGCAGGGTGGCCCGAAAAAGAAAAACTTTCACCATCATTCACTCCATCACTGTCTTGCCAGAAGGGTGCTTTACACTACAGTTTTTAAACTGCAACATTAACACCCCTCCTTCAGAGTGCAGGCACTGTACTTCCCATCTCCAGGACTCAAGTCCGGCCTGCCGGTTTCCCTGAACCCCTTCATAAATGTTACTTTGCTCACACTCCAACAGCACGTCAAGTATTAACCCTTTCAGGGTCCAAGGCCAAAATCTGAAGTCACGCACCAGTGTCCAAGAAATTTTGAAAAAAAAAAAAAATTATTTTTTCTTACAGAATTAAAGAGCATATTTTTGTGAAGGTAATAAAACAAAAAAATTAGAATCTGATCAGTACTTACCGAGATACAGTGCCAAGAAGTTTGTAGAAAATGATGTGGTGGCGGCAACATCGACGAATTCCACATACGCGTATTATATTATTTTGTTGTTTTAGTTGTTTTTTCTTTTCTTTTCCAATTTTTTTCTATTCCTACTAACATTTGGGGCCTGAGAGACCAATACTGTATATAATTGATATATATATACTCACTGTATTGAACACAATAACCTCACTAAAGTTATTATCATATTATTGTTTACCACTGTTGTTTATTACAATAAACATGCACAAATATTGTATAATACTAATGTTCTATCATATATTTACATATTTACAATCACTGGACATGGTTTTAGAACTGCTGGAGCTTGTGGAACTCCTCGAAACAAGGCACCATGCACAGAGGCACCTTACATTCCTCACACATAAACCGAGTGTCTTTGCGTCTTTGTTGCCATCGTTTTGTTTGTGCACAGACAATGCATCTCTTCTGAGCAAATTTCTTTTGAGTTGAAGGAAGCTGTATTATGAAATGATCACCTTCTCTTCTCAAACGCTTGGGTATATTGTGATGAATTCGAGGACCATGTTGTATTGCAGGTGTTGTTACCTGGTACTTCATTATGAGTTGTCTGACAACAGACAAACAAAATTCACCATACGGTGGTCTGTTACCAGTCTTTATTTGGTACATATTATATGCATTCAGCATTGAAATGTCCATGAGATGGAAGAAAAGTTTCATGTACCACTTGTAACTCTTACGAACACAGTCAACAAAACCAATCTGCATGTCACACTTGTCAACCAAGCGCATGTTTTGTGTATAATCAATCACTGTCACTGGTTTTCGAATACGTTCATTAGTCACTCGATCAACTTTGCCACTGTCTTGCATTTCATTACGGTGAATGGTTGTCAACAATGTGACATCTCGTTTGTCATGCCACCGTAATGCCATGATGTCATTGGCAGTAAACACCTGCACGTCATCACCACGAACACCTGCGTTGAGCCTGGGCATATGTTTACGATTAGAACGCACTGTGCCACACACATCTGTCTTGTTCACTCGCATGAAATCACTGAGTAATGGGCTTGTGTACCAGTTATCGGTATATAATGTATGGCCCTTACCAAGATAAGGTGCCATCATGTTTCTCACTACGTCACCTGATATACCCAATAACATCTTGGTATCTTTCAATGTTTTACTACCCGTGCATACAACAATATCCAACACCAGGCCACTGTCACAATCACAGAGTACAAACAATTTTATACCAAAGCGGTTCCTCTTGCTCGGTATATACTGCTTGAATGACAGTCTACCTTTGAACAAAATCAAAGACTCGTCAATTACAAGATTCTTGAATGGACAAAAGTATATCCTGAACTTTTGTTTGAGATACATGAAAACATTTCTACTCTTGTATAACCTGTCACTTCTGTCAGGCCTGGTTTTGTCAGAGAAGTGCAACATACGTAACAGTAAGATAAACCTGTTCACTGGTATTATTTCACTGAAGGATGGGGTACAAATTAGCCGATCTGTGGACCAGTATGCTTTTATACTATGCTTATAGACGTGAGGCATAAGCATTATTGTTGCAAAAAGCAAATACATTTCTGCAACAGTCGTCTCTTTCCACCCGTGTAGTCTTGACTGTGGTGATAAGATCGTATTTGCCATGGTGTACTGAAAATACTTATTACTTTCCCTGACAATAATTTCCATCAATGGCTGGTCAAAGAATAATTCAAAGAATTCCAGTTCATTGGCCGTGGTTCCAAGGGGACAGGTAGGTAGAATTCCACTTTGCGAGTCATCAAAGTGGTGAGGGCTGGGAACAAAATTGGGATTTTGCTGCCAATCCCAGATACGGTTTGCTGGTGGATACTGGACATCATAGGCTGGTTGTACGGGTGGTTGTGGCGGGCTGGTGGGTGACGCTCCGCTTTGTCCTTGAACTGACGAGTCAGCAGCGTGGGTTCCCGTGTGGCACAGCGAGTCACGCATGGCGGTGCCACTACCACCACCAGCCCCACTAACACCATCCACTGATGTCTGTGGCCCATCCATGCCAAGTGTAGCCACATCATCCTCACTATCACTACCTAAAACGGGTGTAGGGCCACGGGATGTACTCCGGGATGTACTCCGTCCCCTGGGCACAGCATAGGGTACACTACCCGAGCGCATGCGGCGGCGAACATACCGACGCTTCACTGGTGAATATGTTTCCTCACTATCACTACTCGAATGATCGTCGAGCGCAATAAAATCACAATCCACGTCAGAATCATCGTCATTACTGAAGTCAGAGGCCAGGCCACGGGAAAATATTAGTTTTCTCTTACGTTTAGGAACACCCGATGGTGAGTCACGAGTGCCCACACCAGAGGTAGAAGGTCGAGGATCGTCGGGGTTTTCTGCACTATTATCGATATCCTGGTCATTATTTTCGGTCACTAACTTATCAAAGCCGTAGAATTCGTCTTCATTTCCACTTCCATCAGTGTCAGAACTATCAGACAGGAAGAGGAGAGTCCCAATTTTCCGGGGAGTGAGAGCTGACTTGCGACGAGGCATGGTGAACAAGGGTGACTGAGCCGGCGTTCCCACAATGCTATGCAGGCGCCTAGATTTTTTGTTTATGGCGCACACCCACGGCACAGACCCATTCTCTCATATGTAGGCCTATGAGCGCTTTCGTGCTAAATTTGACGGCGCTAGAATTTTGGCATAGATCTACGGTTTGGACACTCACCGACCAGCCGTAGATCTACGGGACGGACCCTGAAAGGGTTAAAAACCATTTGTCTCCATTCACTCCTATCAAACACGCTCACGCATGCTTGCTGGAAGTCCAAGCCCCTCGCACACAAAACCTCCTTTACCCCCTCCCTCCAACCTTTCCTAGGCCGACCCCTACCCCGCCTTCCTTCCACTACAGACTGATACACTCTTGAAGTCACTCTGTTTCGCTCCATTCTCTCTACATGTCCGAACCACCTCAACAACCCTTCCTCAGCCCTCTGGACAACAGTTTTGGTAATCCCGCACCTCCTCCTAACTTCCAAACTATGAATTCTCTGCATTATATTCACACCACACATTGCCCTCAGACATGACATCTCCACTGCCTCCAGCCTTCTCCTCGCTGCAACATTCATCACCCATGCTTCACACCCATATAAGAGCGTTGGTAAAACTATACTCTCATACATTCCCCTCTTTGCCTCCAAGGAAAAGTTCTTTGTCTCCACAGACTCCTAAGTGCACCACTCACCCTTTTCCCCTCATCAATTCTATGATTCACCTCATCTTTCATAGACCCATCCGCTGACACGTCCACTCCCAAATATCTGAATACATTCACCTCCTCCATACTCTCTCCCTCCAATCTGATATCCAATCTTTCATCACCTAATCTTTTTGTTATCCTCATAACCTTACTCTTTCCTGTGTTCACTTTTAATTTTCTTCTTTTGCACACCCTACCAAATTCATCCACCAATCTCTGAAACTTCTCTTCAGAATCTCCCAAGAGCACAGTGTCATCAGCAAAGAGCAACTGTGACAACTCCCACTTTATGTGTGATTCTTTATCTTTTAACTCCACGCCTCTTGCCAAGACCCTCACATTTACTTCTCTTACAACCCCATCTATGAATTCAAATTCAAATTCAAATTCAAAGTTTATTCTCTATAAGGATTACAATGCTGAGTTTACAGAATTTGGTTATTGTGTGGTTTACATGTAGTAAAATAATAATTACAGAGTGTACCACTAGAACACCTAGCATGGCTAGGCATTTCGGGCAGACTTAAATTAAATCTTATGTTTAAAATATTACAAAATTATGAGGTAAGTTGGTATTATGGGTAAGTGACTAAATACTAGTTTGTGAGTTTAGCAATGTGAATGCTTTTGTTTTGGCACTATACATAGTTTCAGTATTGGAGTATCACAGGCCAACTTATGACTAGTTAAGATTCATTATTTTGAGATTGAGATTGATATTTCTGTTTATGTTCAAATGGGTGAGTGAGTGTAAGTGTTAACCACCAGGTGGTATTCGTGTAATTAGTTGACAGGGTGTATCAGGGAGATAAGATGTTTTCTGATGGTAGTTTTGAAGGTGATGAATGTGTCTGCAGTTTTAGAATTTTCAGGTAGGGTGTTCCAGATTTTAGGGCCTTTGACATACATTGAATTTTTGTAAAGCTTTAGTCGGACACGGGGAATGTCATAGAGATGTTTGTGTCTGGTATTGTGCCTGTGGGTTCTGTCGCAACTATCAAGAAAGCGTTTTAGGTCAAGGTTAATATTGGAATTTAAGGTCCTGTAGATGTAGACTGCACAGTAGTAAGTGTGGATGTACTGAACAGGGAGTAAGTTTAGATCTATGAAGAGTGGGGGGGGGGGTGTTGCCAGGGATGGGATTTAGTGATTATTCTTACTGCGGCTTTTTGTTGGGTTATTATTGGCTGTAGGTGTGTTGCTGCAGTTGAATCCCAAGCACATATAGCATAGGTGAGGTATGGATATATAAGTGAATGGTATAGTGTGAGAAGGGCAGTTTGCGGCACTTAGTATCGTGTCTTGGAGAGGATCCCAACCGTTTTGGATACTTTTTTGGTTATGTGTTGGATATGGGTGCTGAAGTTCAGGTTGTTGTCGAGGTATAGGCCTAGGAATTTGCCCTCATTATGCCTGGCAATTAGTGTGTTGTCGATCTTAATGTTAATTTGTGCATCTCCTGCTCTGCTACCAAACATAATGTAGTAGGTTTTGTCAGTGTTAAGCGTAAGTTTATTGCTTGTCATCCAAGTCGATATTTTGATCAGCTCCTCATTAACAATGGTGTTGAGGGTGGCAAGATTAGGGTGAGATATGACATAAGTCGTGTCGTCAGCAAAGAGAATGGGGTTCAGGTGTTGAGATACATTTGGATAATCATTGATGTATATGAGGAAGAGCAGGGGACCAAGGACACTTCCCTGCGGAACTCCAGTATCAAGTGGCTGTGTTGTTGATGCTGTGTCTTTAATGGTGACATACTGATACCTATTAGTAAGGTAAGATTTGAAATATGCAAGCGCATGGCCTCTTATACCATAATGGTCAAGTTTGTGGAGTAGGATGCAGTGGTTTACTGTGTCAAAAGCTTTTCTTAGGTCAATAAAAATTCCTAGTGGATATTCCTTATTTTCCAATGCTGTGTAAAGCAGATCTAGCATTTTTATGATTGCATCGTTAGTGCTTTTATTTTTCCTGAAACCAAATTGGCAGGGGTTGAGTATGTTTTGTGCCGTTATAAATGAATACGTATAGTCTCCTGTGCACGAGTTTCTCAAAGATTTTGTATAGCAATGGTAAGTTTGATATTGGCCTACAGTTGTTTAAATCTGTAGGGTCACCACCTTTATGTATTGGTGTAACCCGTGCCGTCTTGAGTAGTTTCGGGAAGGTGCTAGTTTCTAGTGACTTGTTAAAAAGTAATGAGATAGCATGTGAGAGGACATGGGCCGCTCTCTTGTACAATAATGGTGGGACATGAGAAAGATTCCCTGAGTTATTTTTAAGTGACTTTATAATCTCGGTGACTTCCATGGGCTCAGTTGGAGCAAGATAGAAGGAATTTGGGAAATTCCCATCTAGGTAGTCCCCGGCATGGGCATTGGTGACATCACACATCCTTGTCTAAGGCCTACTTTTACTGGGAAATAATTTCCCTCTTTCCTACATACTCTAACTTGAGCCTCACTATCCTCGTAAAAACTCTTCACTGCTTTCAGTAACCTACCTCCTACACCATACACCTGCAACATCTGCCACACTGCCCCTCCATCCACCCTGTCATACGCCTTTTCCAAATCCATAAATGCCACAAAGACCTCTTTAGCCTTATCTAAATACTGTTCACTTATATGTTTCACTGTAAACACCTGGTCCACACACCCCCTACCTTTCCTAATCCCTCCTTGTTCATCTGCTATCCTATTCTCCGTCTTACTCTTAATTCTTTCAATAATAACTCTACCATACACTTTACCAGGTATACTCAACAGACTTATCCCACTATAATTTTTGCACTCTCTTTTGTCCCCTTTGCCTTTATACAAAGGAACTATGCATGCTCTCTGCCAATCCCTAGGTACCTTACCCTCTTCCATACATTTATTAAATAATTGCACTAACCACTCCAAAACTATATCCCCACCTGCTTTTAACATTTCTATCTTTATCCCATCAATCCCGGCTGCCTTACCCCCTTTTATTTTACCTACTGCCTCACGAACTTCCCCCACACTCACAACTGGCTCTTTCTCACTCCTACAAGATGTTATTCCTCCTTGCCCTATACACGAAATCACAGCTTCCCTATCTTCATCAACATTTAACAATTCCTCAAAATATTCCCTCCATCTTCCCAATACCTCTAACTCTCCATTTAATAACTCTCCTCTCCTATTTTTAACTGACAAATCCATTTGTTCTCTAGGCTTCCTTATCTTGTTAATCTCACTCCAAAACTTTTTCTTATTTTCAAAAAAATTTGTTGATAACATCTCACCCACTCTCTCATTTGCTCTCTTTTTACATTGCTTCACCACTCTCTTAACCTCTCTCTTTTTCTCCATATACTCTTCCCTCCTTGCATCACTTCTACTTTGTAAAAACTTCTCATATGCTAACTTTTTCTCCTTTACTACTCTCTTTACATCATCATTCCACCAATCACTCCTCTTCCCTCCCGCACCCACTTTCCTGTAACCACAAACTTCTGCTGAACACTCTAACACTACATTTTTAACCCTTTGACTGTCACGGCCATATATATACGTCTTACGTCCTGGTGTCGCAAAATTTCAAAAAAAAAAAATAATATTTTTTCTTATGAAATGATAGAGAATCTTTTCCCGATTGTAATGACACCAAAAAAAACGAAATTTGATGGAAAACTGATGGAATTATGCTCTCGCGAAGTTAGCGACCTCGGCGCCGTTTACAAATCGGCGATTTCGCCCGCTTTGAGCCCTATTTTTGGCTAATTCCATTGTTCCAGTCGCCCAAACTCATAGCTATTTCTTTAGAACTCCATTTTTTCTATCGATTGAGTACAAGAAACTGCCCATTTACCGATTTCAACTACCTAATAATGTGGTCAGAAATTTGCAATTTGGCCAATTTCACGAAAACTAAAAAATATGACAATTTCAAAATAAGGTCCAGAATGAACAATGCAGACATTCCTGGCTCTAAAATAACATTTTCTTTGCTCATCAGTCGTGTTTCCAGGCCCCTCTGATATTACTCTTGCTTTCTATTTTGAATTTTTATTCAAACAAAAAATTGAAGACTTACTATTATGCAGACTACTGCAATACTGTAATAATTGTATAAATAACATCAACCCATTCATGACTGCATATTAGAATGGCTAGTTGGACATTTACTGGAAAATGGCATCATTTGCTTACTTTTGAACATTGGCAAAAATCAAACATTTCCCCTACTTTGAGCTCCATTTCTAGGTGCTTTTTATAGAAAAATCAATCAAAATCATCTCTATTTCTATAATATGCCTTCCATTCTATCAAATGAGACCAACAAAACGAGAATACATCCATAAATACTATACGAAAATAGACCACAAAGTCGGCATTTTAATTAAAAAAAACGGTAGGAGTTTTTTTTTCTCATTATGCACTGCGTGCTCCAGGATTTTTTTTATATGGTGCACACTGACCACACAGACCCATTCTCTCACATGTAGGCCTACCAGCTTTCTCCTGCTTGATTTGAAGCCGCTAGAATTTATGAGTATATATACGTCAAACACGGTACCTCGTAAGACGTATATATACGGCCGCGACAGTCAAAGGGTTAAACCTACCCCATACCTCTTCGACCCCATTTCCTATGCTCTCATTAGCCCATCTATCCTCCAATAGCTGTTTATATCTTACCCTAACTGCCTCCTCTTTTACCTTCACCTCTCTCTTCCCTGATGCTTCTATTCTCCTTGTATCCCATCTACCTTTTACTCTCAGTGTAGCTACAACTAGAAAGTGATCTGATATATCTGTGGCCCCCGATAAACATGTACATCCTGAAGTCTACTCAACAGTCTTTTATCTACCAATACATAATCCAACAAGCTACTGTCATTTCGCCCTACATCATATCTTGTGTACTTATTTATCCTCTTTTTCTTAAAATATGTATTACCTATAACTAAACCCCTTTCTATACAAAGTTCAATCAAAGGGCTCCCATTATCATTTACATCTGGTACCCCAAACTTACCTACCACACCCTCTCTAAAAGTTTCTCCTACTTTAGCATTCAGATCCCCTACCACAATTACTCTCTCACTTGGTTCAAAGGCTCCTATACATTCACTTAACATCTCCCAAAATCTCACTCGCTCCTCTACATTCCTCTCTTCTCCAGGTGCATACACGCTTATTATGACCCACTTTTCGCATCCAACCTTTACTTTAATCCACATAATTCTTGAATTTACACATTCATATTCTCTTTTCTCCTTCCATAATTGATCCTTCAACATTACTGCTACCCCTTCCTTTGCTCTAACTCTCAGATACTCCAGATTTAATCCCATTTATTTCCCCCCACCGAAACTTCCCTACCCCCTTCAGCTTTGTTTCGCTTAGGACCAGGACATCCAACTTCTTTTCATTCATAACATCAGCAATCATCTGTTTCTTGTCATCCGCACTACATAAACACACATTCAAGCATCCCAGTTTTATAAAGTTTTTCTTCTTATCTTTTTTAGTAAATGTCTACAGGAGAAGGTGGTTACTAGCCCATTGCTCCCAGCATTTTAGTCGCCTCATACGACACGCATGGCTTACGGAGGAAAGATTCTTTTCCACTTCCCCATGGACAATAGAAGAAATAAAGAACAAGAGCTATTTAGAAAAAGGAGAAAAACCTAGATGTATGTATATATATATGCATGTGCGTGTCTGTGAAGTGTGACCAAAGTGTAAGTAGGAGTAGCAAGATATCCCTGTTATCTAGCGTATTTATGAGACAGAAAAAGAAACCAGCAATCCTACCATCATGCAAAACAGTTACAGGTTTCTGTTTCACAGTCATCTGGCAGGACGGTAGTACTTCCCTGGGTGGTTGCTGTCTACCAACCTACTACATACATCCTTTTTATAACAATAAAATACACACTCACTGAAGCATGTTAGCCAAGAACTGTCATCTCGTATGTGTTGCCTGAAACAAAACAAAAAAAATTATACTGATATTGAAATAATACAGTACAATATATATACAAAATGACTGAATGCCTAATTCTTGACTCATAGCACAATAATTTCAAATTAATGATAGATTGCTTGGCGTAGTTTCATTAAGTGGGTAATACACAAATAACCCGCACATAAAAGAGAGAAGCTTACGACGACGTTTCGGTCCGACCTGGACCATTTACAAAGTCACACTAACCAGAAGTGGAGCAGGACGGCTATATATAGGCAGGAAGAGGTGGTAGTTGTAGTAGTACAAGAGTGTAAATGGTCCAAGTTGGACCGAAACGTCGCCGTAAGCTTCTCTCTTTTATGTGCGGGTTATTTGTGTATCGTTCCAGTCACGGTATTGTGCCTTTTTTGTTATTTATAAGTGGGTAATGATACATCAGGAAACAATTTTGCTTAGCTAAAAACCTGCATCTATTAAGACCCTCTTGTAGTGGCTTATTACCAACTTACAAATAACTAAAAAAAAAATTGTCTCAAACAACACAAATCCACTCTAGGCTGAAATATTGCTGCATACCAACAGCACCTTTCAAGGCAGGTGAAATTGCTGACCTAGAAAATGTATAGAGACCCTTTATGGCATGCATAACTGCAATAAAGCACCTCAATTACTGGGAACACTTGAAGTTCCTAACCCTGTACTCCTTAGAATGCAGGCAGGAGGAAAAGATACATGATTATATATATTTGGAAAATCCTAGAGGGATTAGTACCAAACTTGCACACGAAAATTTCTCCCTACGAAAGCAGAAGACTCAGCAGATGATGCAACATCCCCCCAATGAAAAGTAGGTGTGCCACAAGCACGATAAGAGACAACACAATAAGTGTCAGGGGCCCAAGATTGTTCAATTGCCTCCCAGCATACATAAGGGGGATTACCAATAGACCCCTGGCTATCTTCAAGCAGGCACTGGACAGGCACCTAAAGACAGTACCTGACCAGCCGGACTGTGGGTCATACGTTGGACTGCGTGCGGCTAGCAGTAACAGCCTGGTTGATCAGGCCCTGGTCCACCATGAAGGCTGGTCACAGACCAGGCCATGGGAGCGTTGACCCCTGAAACTCTCTCCAGGTATACACCACACATGACCAGTTTATATAGAAATAAATTAACATTTATTCAATATAAAGAGAGGAAAAATATAAATGGTTTACCTTAACTTACTCTCACCTTTCTAACTTATGTGTTCAACCTCAAGCCCTCTACCTAAATATCTAGAGGACCCCAATGGAAATAAATCTCACTGTGACTTTGTTGGGTTATCCTTGGTTAAACTGGCATAACATAAGACAAATATACAACGGTAGCAATCATTTGCTAAGTGGAACCACTGAATAAATTAATAATACAGGCTGTAAAGTTAGTGTGAAAAAGGCTTAATAAGCAACTCCAGCACACTTCTCCTTATGTTGACAAGCCAGACAGTAACCTTCACTGGTCTACTATGTTTGCTTCAATGTATTTTGTGCCATGGCATGTACTCTGAGCTTATTGGATAAGTTTTATTAAAAAATATACAAAAAAAAAAAATTGTTTCTGACAGTAGCATAAATTTGCATAACAGTTCAAAAAGAATGTGCATGTTGCAGGCACACCATCATGAGAAGTTATGTAGATTTAACCTAAATAACTCATTAAGTTATGTTTGTACTGTGGAACCTTGGTTGACAACTGCATTACTTGCTGAACAAATCAGTTTTCAAACTAGGAATTTGAGAAAAAATGTCCTGATTTTCATACATTCTCTTGGTTGTCGACCAACAAGACGAACGGCTCGGGTCACGTGCTCACAAAATGCACACTGGACAAAGAGTCGACAGCGTGGGTCTGAGTTAGTATTGCCACTAACTCTCACACTGTAAACATCTCTTGAGCCTTTGTCGTGCATCTTGTGAACGTTTTTTGTTATTGTGCGGTTTTGGTGCAATATTTTTTTTGTTGTGAGATAAGCCATCAATGGGTCCAAGAAGGATAAATAGATGAAAGCAAAATAGAAAGTTGTAAAAAGCACTGCTGAGTTTAAAAAAGAAGTCATTAGAAAGTATGAAGAAGATAGGCTCTGCATGGTTGATACAGCAAAACTTTTTGGTAAAACAAAGTCTGCCATTGGCATGATACTGGGCCAAAGGGAAAAAAATTAAAGCAAGTGACCTTGCAAAAGGCATGAAAGTGATATCAAAGCAAAGGCCAAAAATTACTGAGGAGGTTGAAAAACTCTTTGATTTGTATAACTGAAAAATAGTTAAATGGTGATAGTGTTTAAGAGGCCATTATTTGTGAAAAAGTGAGGCAGCTGCATGATGACCTCCTGAAAAAAAAAAAAAAATGGGACAATTCCTGAAACTCAATCCTTCAAGGCTAGTAGGGGTTGGTTTGATAATTTTAATAAAAGAAGTGGCATTCATAGTGTGGCTAGGAATGGGGAGGCTGCCAGTGTTGACAAAGTGGCTGAGGATTTGTCCCCCAACAAGTGTTTAATTGTGATGAGATAGGCCTCTTCTGGAAGAAAATGCCCAAGAGGACCTACATAACTGAAGAAAAGTCAATGCCAGGACATAAGCCAATGAAAGACAGGCTTATTCTGTTGCTGTGTGGGGACTTGAAATTGAAGCCCTTGTTTATCATTATGAAAATTCACAAGTTTTTAAGACTAACAATGTTATACAAAACAAACTGGCTGTAATGTGGAGGGCCAACACAAAAGCTTGGGTAACAAGATAATTTTTTATTGAGTGCTGTGGTGAATATATTTATTGTAGGAAGTCCGAAGAGTATATTAAATAAATTTAGTGGATAACTGGACTCCACAAGTTGAAAATGGTGTATTACCAACTACGATGAAGCAGACACACATGGTGCAGAACAAGCTTCACTGGGACAATGTTTCGCTTTGCATAAAGCAGAACAAAGAATGGGTAAAATTGAATACCACTGCATTAGTGAAATGCCATACAGCGAAGCACTGTAAAATGGGGCCTGCTGGTATCTCTATTGTATTAATGTTGGTAGAATTACCGAGAGTATGTTAGGTTAAAGGATACAAGTGCAACTAATGTGACATTTTATTATGGCAAAGTTTTACTCTCTAGGCGCTTTGTCAAGCTGTTAACTGTTTGACAAAGTTCCTGGAGAGCAAAATGTTGCCACAATAAAATATCACGTTAGTTGCACTTGTGTCCTTTTACCTAATATATATATATATATATATATATATATATATATATATATATATATATATATATATATATATATATATATATATATATATATATATATATACACAACTAATCACAATAGTAGTACACGTATAATTTGCAGGTTATAATACATCTGACAGACTTCAAGCCATTAACCCTTTCAGGGTCCGTCCCGTAGATCTACGGCTTCACGTTCAGTGTCCAAACCGTAGATCTATGCCAAAATTCTAGTGGCATCAAATTTAGCGCGAAAACGCTCATAGGCCTACATGTGAGAGAATGAGTCTGCATGGTGGGTATGCACCATAAACAAAAATTCTAGGCGCCCGCATAGCATTGTGGGAACGCCAGCTCAGTTACCTTTGTTCATCATGCCTCGTTGCAAGGCAGCTCTCACTCCAAGGAAAACTGGGACTCTCCTCTTCCTATCTGATAGTTCTGACACTGATTGAAGTGGAAATGAAGACGAATTCTTTGGCTTTGATCAGTTAGTGACCGAAAGGAATGACCAGGATATCGATAATAGCGCAGAAAACCCTGACAATCTTCAACCTACTACCTCTGGTGTGGGCACTCCTCAGTCACGGTCAGTTGTACCTCATCGCAAGAGAAAACTATTATTTTCGCGTGGCCAGGCCTCTGACTTCAGTAATGATGATGATAGTGACGTGGAGTGAGATTTTTATTGCTCTTGACGATCATTCGAGTAGTGATAGTGAGGAATCATATTCACCAGTGAAGTGTCGGTATGTATGCCGCCGCATGCGCTCAGGTAGTGTACCCTATGCAGTGCCCAGGGGACGGAATACATCCCGGGGTACATCCCGGGGTACATCCCGTGGCACTACACCAGGAATAGACAGTGAAAGTGATGATGATATGGCTACACTTGGCATGGATAGACCACAGGCATCAGTAGATGGTGGTAGTGGTGATGGTAGTGCCACGGCCATGCGTGACTCACCAGCCCAGGCTGGGACCCACGCTGCTGACTCCTCAGTTCAAGGACAAAGCGGAGTGTCAGCCACCAGCCCACCACAACCACAACTACCCGCACAACCAGCCTATGATGTCCAGTATCCACCAGCAAACCGTATCTGGAATTGGCAGCAAAATCCCTATTTTGTTCCCAAGCCCCACCACTTTGATGACTCTCAAAGTGGAATTCTACCTACTTGTCCCCTTGGAACCACGGCCAATGAACTGGAATTTTTTTAAATACTCTTTGACCAGCCCTTGATGGAAACTATTGTCAGGGAAAGTAACAAGTATTTTGAGTACACCATGGCAAATATGATCATATCACCACAGTCAAGACTACACCGGTGGAAAGAGACAACTGTTGCAGAAATGTATTTGCTTTTTGCAACATTAATGCTTATGCCTCATGTCTATAAGAATACAGTGGACCCCTGGTTAACGATATTTTTTCACTCCAGAAGTATGTTCAGGTGCCAGTACTGACCAAATTTGTTCCCATAAGGAATATTGTGAAGTAGATTAGTCCATTTCAGACCCCCAAACATACACGTACAAACGCACTTACATAAATACACTTACATAATTGGTCGCATTCGGAGGTGATCGTTATGCGGGGGTCCACTGTAATATAAAAGCATACTGGTCCACAGATCGGCTAATTTCTACCCCAGTCTTCAGCGAAATCATCCCAGTGAACAGGTTTATCTTACTGTTATGTATGTTGCACTTCTCTGACAAAACCAGGCCTGACAGAAGTGACAAGTTATACAAGATTAGAAATGTTTTTATGTATCTCAAACAAAAGTTCAACATGTAGTTTTATCTATTCAAGAATCTTGTACACCTACCATCCGACTTACGACCTGCGCGACATACGTCCACTTGACTTACGACCGTGCATCTGGCAGCTGGGCTGGGCCGGCTGATGCACACCACTGTACAATATTTGACAATACTCGCGGGGGCAATGTGTCATGCAGGCAGCATCAGTTTGAGTAACCCTGTCCTATCAGCAGCATCATACTGTATTAACTGTACTAACTGGACAGTAAATTTCACCATGGCCCCTAAGATGAAGTCTGAATCTTGCACTGGAGATTGTGGCAAGAAAGGCTCTTACTCTCGAACTCTCTATTTGTTTTCAGTGTTGCACATAAACCTGTCTGTATCTGTCTGCCTGTATCTCTGTGTGTCTGTTTGTCGGTTCTGTTTGTCTGTTTACCTGTGTGTCTTTCTGTCTACTTGTGTATCTACCTGTGTGCCTGTCTACCTGTGTGCCTGTCTACCTGTGTGCCTGTCTACCTGTGTGTCTGTCTTTGTCTACCTGTGTGTGTCTTTCTGTCTACCTGTGTGTCTGTCTTTCTGTCTACCTGTGTGTCTTTCTGTCTACCTGTGTGTCTGTTTTTCTGTCTACTTGTGTGTCTGTCTTTATGTCTACCTGTGTGTGTCTTTCTGTCTACCTGTGTGTGTGTCTTTCTGTCTACCTGTGTGTGTGTCTTTCTGTCTACCTGTGTGTGTCTTTCTATCTACCTGTGTCTGTCTTTCTGTCCACATGTGTCTCTGTCTACCTGTGTGTCTGTCTACCTGTGTGTCTCTTTCTGTCTACCTGTGTGTCTGTCTTTCTGTCTGCTTGTCTGTCTCAGAGCCACTCATTAAGAGTGTAATTGGTCTTGAAGACGCCATATTAATAATGATAATAACAATAATAATCACCGAGGTGCATTAAATGTTTATAAAACGTTAGACATTTTGCTTAATCCATCTATGATTTTTTTCAGAATTATATAATAAACATGCTACATAACATATAAATTAACAAATATGGGATGTTTTTCTGGTCGGCTTGACAGAGTGAACAGAAACCATTCATGTCCAGGCTGGTAACAACAACAACAACATTTGTTTACATAACTCGCCAACCTTCTACGCTCTCATTTATTCATTTAATCTTGTTTACTCATCTCTCACTCTACATTAAGACTAGAGATATTTTAAGGTAAGTAATGAGTGTACACGATTATTATATTATAGTTTAATAATATTATTATTAGTAGTAGTACATATGTATTATTGTAATAATGATTATTAATATTATTATTAATTTTGGGCACTGGAGCACAGATCCATTGTATAGCACTTTGTCTGGATTTTTTGGGTTATCCTAGGTAATTTATACTATGTATGATAACTTTACTTAGGTGTACCTGTGAGAGAGAGAGAGAGAGATACAGAGAGAGAGAGAGAGCCACATTCAGTCAGCCACCCACCCGGCCAGCCGGATACATATTACACATGTTCCAGAGTTGTTTCTCTTTACTTAGGGTATAGGTTATACTACATTCTGGCAGGATGACACTACCAGGGGTATTCTCCCATTCCACTGTGTCAACAATACATAAAGATAACAGTATCATATGATACTGTATGCAATGTAAAATTTACAATACAGTTCACTACCATGTATACATTATATACAGTACATAAATAATTAAACCTTTGACTGTCGCAACCCCCAATCCTGAGGTGTCTCCTGGTGTCGCAAAATTTAAAAAAAAAAAAAAAAAAAAAAATTCTTATGAAATGATAGAAAATCTTTTCCCGATTGTAATGACACCAAAAAAACAAAATTTGATGGAAAACTGATGGAGTTATGCTCTCGCGAAGTTAGCAACCTCGGCGATATTTACAAATCGGCGATTTCGCCCAGTTTTGAGCCCTATTTTCGGCTAATTCCATTGTTCCAGTCGACCAAACTCATAGCTATTTCTTTAGAACTCCATTTTTTCTATCGATTGAGTACAAGAAACTGCCCATTTACCGATTTCAACTACCCAATAACATGGTCAGAAATTTGCAATTTGCCCAATTTCACGAAAATTAAAAAATATGACAATTTCAAAATAAGGTCCAGAATGAACAATGCAGACATTCCTGGCTCTAAAATAACATTTTCTTTGTTCATCAGTCATGTCTCAAGGACCCTCTGATATTACTCTTGCTTTCTATTTTGAATTTTTATTCAAACAAAAAATAGAAGACTTACTATTATGCAGACTACTGCAATACTGTAATAATTGTATAAATAACATCAACCCATTCATGACTGCATATTAGAATGGCTAGTTAGACATTTATTGGACAATGACATCATTTGTTTACTTTTGAACATAGACAAAAGTCAAACATTTTCCCTACTTTGAGCTCCATTTCCAAGTTCTTTTTATAGTAAAATCAATCAAAATCACCTCTATTTCTATAATATGTTTTCCATTCTATCAAATGAGACCAAGAAAATGAGAATACAACCATAAATACTATACGAAAATAGACCACAAAGTCGACATTTTAATTAAAAAAAATTGTTGGAGTTTTTTTTTCTCATTATGCACTGCGTGCTCCAGGATTTTTTTTTATATAGTGCACACTGACCACACAGACCCATTCTCTTACATGTGGGCCTACCAGCTTTCTCCTGCTTGATTTGAAGCCACTAGAATTTTTGAGTATATATACAAGAAGGCCCCGCTTTACGGCGTTTCACTTTACGGCGTTCCGCTAATACGGACATTTCAAATTATGACCAAAACTCACTATACGGCTCCCCCCACCTGACTTTCTAATACGGTCACCGTGCCCCACCCTGTTTGTTTACATTCTCCATGAGCTCAGTAAGCACTAAGTCTCTCCATTTTGTCTGGAAACTCCAAAATTTCAAATGTTTTTAAAAGTTATTTCATATTTTATATATACTCTGATAATTATACTTATGTATACCTGTACCTAAATAAACTTACATACATCGAGTCATTTAAATGTCGTATATTACGTTAATATACACATTTTCATTAATCCATCCATGATATTTTTTTCAAAATTATATAATAAACACGATGCATAACATATAAATAAGATAAATACACCCCACAGTAGAATAAATAAACATAAATGTGAGATGTGAGCAGACGACTTCCACAAGTGACGCCATAATAACAATAGTCACCGAGTCTCATTAAATGTCGTATATTACGTTAATATACACATTTTCATTAATCCATCCATGATATTTTTTTCAAAATTATATAATAAACACGATGCATAACATATAAATAAGATAAATACACCCCACAGTAGAATAAATAAACATAAATGTGAGATGTGAGCAGACGACTTCCACAAGTGACGCCATAATAACAATAGTCACCGAGTCTCATTAAATGTCGTATATTACGGTAATATACACATTTTCATTAATCCATCCATGATATTTTTTTCAAAATTATATAATAAACACGATGCATAACATATAAATAAGATAAATACACCCCACAGTAGAATAAATAAACATAAATGTGAGATGTGAGCAGACGACTTCCACAAGTGACGCCATAATAACAATAGTCACCGAGTCTCATTAAATGTCGTATATTACGGTAATATACACATTTTCATTAATCCATCCATGATATTTTTTTCAAAATTATATAATAAACACGATACATAACATAAAAAGATGATAAATACACCCCACAATAGAATAAATAAACATAAATATAAGATGTGGGAGCCTGGTTTGTTTACATAACTCTGCGCCTGTTACCTCTCATGTACTCATTCTTTCTCTCTCTCATTTATTCGTTTTATCTCATTTACTTACTCCTGACCCTACATTAAGACTACAAATATTTTAAGGTAAGTAATGAGTGAACTGTATATACATTTTATCGCTCTGGGATGCTTAAATATCATAGAATAGTATGTGTGGGTGGGGTGGCCTGGTGAGGTAGCCTGGCTATTACAATACATACCACACTTGATTTCTTACAATAAATACTACTTGTCTCACCCTAGATTAAGACTATAAATATTTTAAGGTAAGTAATGAGTGCACTATGTGTGTATTGTACTTTTTTATTGTTTTTTGATGCCTGGTTCTATTGCTAACATAATATATGTTAGTGTAAACTTGTTATCTAGTGTTTGTATGCATTTGTAAGTGGAAAAAAAGGGTGTTCCACTTTACGGCGGTTTCCGCTTTACGGCGGTAGCCTGGAACCTAACCCGCCGTATAAGTGGGGCCTTCCTGTACATCAAACACGGTACCTCGTAAGACGTATATATACGGCCGCGACAGTCAAAGGGTTAAAATATAACAATAGAAGTAAATTATGGTAAAAAGAATGAAATAATGATTGTACATTTCATTACAGTACTATGTAGGTAGTTTAGGTAGGAAATGTTTGATGTTATGCCTACCCAGTATGTCGGCAAGTTTCAAAGGTTCGACTTACGTCCATTTTGACTTTTGACCGGTTGGTCGGAACCATGCTTGGTCGTAAGTCGGATGGTAGGTGTAATTGATGAGTCTTTGATTTTGTTCAAAGGTAGGCTGTCATTCAAGCAGTATATACCGAGCAAGAGGAAACGCTTTGGTATAAAACTGTTTGTACTCTGTGACTGTGACAGTGGCCTAGTATTGGATATTGTTGTATACACTGGATGTAAAACATTGAAAGATACATGTACCAGGATGTTATTGGGTATCTCAGGTGACATAGTGAGAAGCATGATGGCACCTTATCTTGGTAAGGGGCATACATTATATACCGATAACTGGTACACAAGCCCTTTACTCAGTGATTTCTTGCGAGCGAACAAGACAGATATGTGTGGCACAGTGCATTCTAATCGTAAACATATGCCCAGGTTCAATGCAGGTGCTCATGGTGATGACGTGCAGGTGTTTACTGCCAATGACATCATGGCATTACGGTGGCATGACAAACGAGATGTCACATTGTTGACAACCATTCACCGTAATGAAATGCAAGACAGTGGCAAAGTTGATCGAGTGACTAATGAACATATTCGAAAACCAGTGACAGTGATTGATTATACACAAAACATGCACTTGGTTGACAAATGTGACATGCAGATTGGCTTTGTTGATTGTGTTCGTAAGTGTTACAAGTGGTACATGAAACTTTTCTTCCATCTCATGGACATTTCAATGCTCAATGCATATAATATGTACCAAATAAAGACTGGCAACAGACCACCGTATGGTGAATTTTGTTTGTCTGTTGTCAGACAACTCATAATGAAATACCAGGTAACAACACTTGCTATACAACAAGGTCCTCGAATTCCTCAGAATATACCCAAGCGTTTGAGGAGGGAAGGTGATCATTTCATAATACAGCTTCCTTCAACTCACAAGAAATTTGCTCAGAAGAGATTCATTGTCTGTGCACTAACAAAACGACGGCAACAAAGACGCAAAGACACTCGGTTTATGTGCGACGAATGTAAGGTACCTCTGTACATGGTGCCTTGTTTCAAGGACTTCCACAAGCTCCAGCAGTTCTAAAGCCATGTCCAGTGATTGTAAATATCTAAATATATGATAGAACATTAGTATTAAACAAGATTTGTGCATGTTTATTGTAATAAACAAAAGTGGTAAACAATAATATGATAATAACTTTAGTGCAGTTATTGTGTTCAATACAGTGAGTTTATATATACAGTGGACCCCCGCATAACGATCACCTCCGAATGCGACCAATTATGTAAGTGTATTTATGTAAGTGCGTTTGTACGTGTATGTTTGGCGGTCTGAAATGGACTAATCTACTTCACAATATTCCTTATGGGAACAAATTCGGTCAGTACTGGCACCTGAACATACTTCTGGAGTGAAAAAATATCGTTAACCGGGGGTCCACTGTATATACATTATATACAGTATTGGTCTCTCAGGCCCCAATTGTTAGTAGGAAAAGAAAAAAATTAGAAAAGAAAAAAAAAACTACAAAAAACGTTATATAAAGTAATGCGCGTATGTGGAAATTGTCGATGTTGCCGCCACCCGGTCATTTTGGGTAAACTTCTCGGCACTGTATCTCAGTAAGTACTGATCAGAATTTTTTTTTTCTCTTATTACCTTCACAAAAATATACTCTTTAATTCTGTAAGAAAAACAATTTTTTTTTTTCAAAATTTCTTGGACACTGGAGCACCACTTCAGATTTTGACCTTAGACCCTGAAAGGGTTAAATAAAATAAAAGTACAGGATTGTGCATCCACGGCTAGGCTCGGAACATTTTGATCTCCTTCAGTCATTTGTGCTTATTTTAATATTTCCATCAAGGCTGATGTGTAGATTTTTGTATATGCATGTTTTTAGAAGGGCAATAGATATATCAGATCATTATTTAGTTGTAGCAACAGTGAGAGTAAAAAAGTAGACAGGGTACAAAGAAAATGGTATCAGAGAGTAAGAGAGGTAGTTAGGATAAAATATAAGCAACTGTTAGTAGAAAGATGGGCTAGTAGAAGTACAGTATAGGTAATGAGGAGGTTGAAGAGGTATGGATTAGATTTGAGAATGCAGTGAAAGTGTGTGCAACAGAAGTTTGTGGCTATAGGAGGATGAGTGTGGGAGGGAAGAGGAGCGGTTAGTGGAATGATGAGGTAAGGAGAGTGGTAATAGATTAAAAGTTATCAAATGAGAGGATTTTTTATAAAGCAGAAGTGATATATAAAGAGGGTGAAGCATTTGCAGAATAAAAGAGTGGTTAAGAAGCGGCAAGGGAATGTAAAAGGAGAGCAAATGAGAGTGGGTGAGGAGATGTCAACAAATTTTACTTAGAATTAGAAAAAGTTTGGAGCGAGATTAATAAGTTGAGAAAGTCTATGGAACGAATGAATTAGATGGGTAAAAACAGAAGAGGGGAGTTATTAGATGGGGAGCTGGAGATATTGGGAAGATGGAGGGAATATTTTGAGGAATTGTTAAATGTTGATGAAGATAGGGAAGCTCTGATTTCATGCATTGGCCAGGGAGGTATAACATCTTTCTGGAGTGAGAAAGGGGCAGATGTAAGTGTGGGGCAGGTGCGTGAGGCAGTGGGTAAAATGAAAGAGAGTAAAACTGCTGGGATTCAAGGGATCAAGACAGAAATGTTAAAAACAGGTGGGGATAGAGTTTTGGACTGGTTAGCATGTTTATTCAATAAATGTATGAAAGAAGAGAAGGTACCTAGGGACTGGCAGAGAGAATGCATAGTTTCTTTGAATAGTGGCAAAGGGGACAAAAGAAAGTGTAAGAATCATAGGAAAATAAGCCTGTTGAGTATGATAAACAAGGAGGTTTCAGAAAGGGTAGAGGGTGTGTAGACGAAGTGTTTACAATGAAGCATACAAGTGAACAGTATTTAGATAAGGGTATAGAAGTTTTCATTGCATTTATGGATTTGGAAAAGGCATATGATAGGGAGCAATGTGGCAGATGTTGCATGCATATGGAATAGGTGGTAGGGTAGTGAAAGAGTGTTTTTATGAGGATAGTGAGGCACAGGGTAGGGTATGTATCAAATCAAATCAAATTTATTTCTTTGCATAGGTTACAATGTGTGAATGCATATAAAGCATAATGATGGGTACAGAGAAAGCCACTAGCATGCTGGGGCATTCTGAGCAGACTAAACCTAATGCTTACAGACTACTTAATACCAGGCATATAAAGGGTGGTAAATTTTAATTATGCAGTGGAACCTCTACTTACGAGTGCATCCGCGAGTTTTTCCAGATACGAGCAGTCGCTTGGTTGATTTTTTGCTTCCAGACGCAAGTGAAATTTCCAGATGCGAGTGGGACTCAAGGGAAGTTCCTTGATCTAGGGAATTGGAGCTCAGCTGTTTGTTGGACTATCTTATTGAAACTTGGGCAATGTATGATGGAAAGATGCTTCTTAGCGTACACCAAAAATGAAAGAAATCGGACCATAAATAAAGGAGTTCACTTTTCAGCCATTAGCCTCTCCTTAATGGTATATTTTCGTATGTTTCTTATGGTTGTATTCTCATTTTTTTGGTCTCCTTTGTTAGAATGGAAGATATACTACAGAAATAGATATATGATTTTGATTGGTTTCATGACAAAAAGTACCTTGAAATTGAGCTCAAATTAGCAGAAATGTTTGATTCTTTGGCGATGTTCAAGAGTAAACAAATGACGTCACCGCTCATTACCTGTCCGATTGGTACTGCCCCTCAACCTTCACATATTGGACAGCTTTTCAACACGCTAGCAAAAGTGGGAGCAGACATCATGAGGTAGCAGTGGCAGACAACATGAAGCAGCAGTGGCAGACATCATAAGGTAGCAGTGGCAGACAACATGAAGCAGCAGTGGCAGACGTGAAGCAGCAGTGGCAGACATCATGAAGCAGCAGTGACAAAGTGTAGCATTAGGGTGCAGAAATTAAGTGTAGCACTAATAAGTCACTCTGATTTTTTTGGGGTTATCCTAGGTTCTCTACATATGTAGTCAGGAGCAGGAATGGCCGCTGTGGTGGCCCTATAAACCCCAAGTTAAGAATTAATCTAAGTCTGCCCGAAATGCCTAGCCATGCTAGGTGTTCTAGTGGACCCCTCTGTAATTAGTATTTTACTACATGTAAACCACACAATAACCAAATTCTGTAAACTCAGCATTGTAATCCTTATAGAGAATAAACTTTGAATTGAATTTGAATTGAACTACAACAATGGCGCTGTCACCACCACTAGCCATATACGTAATGACATGTATTTTATTCATTCTAGTTTACATATCATGTTTCTATATTATTAAAATTGTTTATAATGTCATATTACATGAATTGTGATAGATAAATAAGCCGTAGAGTTGATTTTAGGGAAATTATTGAAGTACAGTGGACCCCCGCATAACGATTACCTCCGAATGCGACCAATTATGTAAGTGTATTTATGTAAGTGCGTTTGTACGTGTATGTTTAGGGGTCTGAAATGGACTAATCTACTTCACAATATTTCTTATGGGAACAAATTCGGTCAGTACTGGCACCTGACCATACTTCTGGAGTGAAAAAATATTGTTAACCGGGGGTCCACTGTATTTTCTCGTGCCTGGAATTCCACTGGAACAAATTAATTCTATTTCAATTAATTTAAATGAAGAAAACTGATTGCTAATGAGCAAATCCAGATGCGAGCAAGGTCATGGAACGGATTAAACTCATAGGTAGAGGTTCCACTGTACAGTGTTTTCATTATTGCAACAGAGGCAGCTAGTGGTTTATAGTAATTAAATTTATAGTTGAAAAGTATATAAAAAAAATTACAGTACAGTGGAACCTCTACTTATGAGTTTAATCCGTTCTGTGACCTTGCTTGTATCCTGATTTCCTTGTATGTTGAGTCAATTTTCCCAATTTAACCCTTATACTGTCCAAACATAGATCTACATTCACATGCGTAGTGCTCCAGAAGTAGATCTACATTTTTTTACATATTTTGAAATATTACAAAAAAAAAAAAAAAAAAAGTAGATCAAAGTTTTTTTTACACGCTTTCAAATGTAAGAAAAAAAAAGAAGTTCTACTTTTTTTACATACTTTCAGATGTTGAAAAAACGTAGATCTACGTTTGGACAGTTTAAGGGTTAAATTAATTGAAATGCAATTAAACCGTTCCGGCTCTCAGGAGGCACGACAAAACACTTCAATATTTCGCTAATGCCAACTCTACGGCTTACTTATCTATCAAAATTCATCTAATATGACATAATAACAATATAAATAACACAGAAACCTGATACTCTAGAAATAAAATATGTTATTACGTATGTGACTATGGAGTGGTGCCGGCAGCAGACAAGAGTTTGTTTGGAGACAAGACAAAATATTCCTTCAATATTTCACTAATATCAACTCTATGGCATACAGTGGACCCCCGCATACTGTACGCATCACATAACATTCAATCCGCATACCGCTCGCTTTTATCGCAAAAATTTTGCCTCGCATACCGCTCAAAAACCCGCTCACCGCTCTTCGTCCGAGATGCGTCCAATGTGCACCCTTAGCCAGCCTCACATGTGCCGCCAGTGGCATTGTTTACCAGCCAGCCTCCGCGGTAACATCCAAGCATACAATCGGAACATTTCGTATTATTACAGTGTTTTTGATTTTATCTGCAAAATAAGTGACCATGGGCCCCAAGAAAGCTTCTAGTGCCAACCCTACAGTAATAAGGGTGAGAATTACTATAGAGATGAAGAAAAAGATCATTGATAAGTATGAAAGTGGAGTGCGTGTCTCCGAGCTGGCCAGGTTGTATAATAAACCCCAATCAACCATCGCTACTATTGGTGGTACAGCTGCTGCTGCTGCTCTACCACCGTCAGCTGCTGCTGCTGCTGCTGCACTGTCAGCTGCTGCTGCTGCTGTACCACTGTCAGCTGCTGCTGTAGTACCGTCTGCTACTGCTGTAGCATCGTCTGCTGCTGCTGTAGCACTGTCAGCTGCTGCTGCTGCTGTAGCACTGTCAGCTGCTGCTGCTGCTGCTGCACTGTCAGCTGCTGCTGCTGCTGTACCACCGTCAGCTGCTGCTGTAGTACCGTCTGCTGCTGCTGTAGCATCATCTGCTGCTGCTGTAGCACTGTCAGCTGCTGCTGCTGCTGTAGCACTGTCAGCTGCTGCTGCTGTAGCACCGTTGTTGGTGTGGCTTATTGAGAATACCAAGAAACAATTAACCCCAGAGGATTTGCCACCCAGGATAACCCAAAAAAGTCAGTGTCATCGAAGACTGTCTAACTTATTTCCATTAGGGTCCTTAACCCTTTGACTGTCGCGGCCGTATATATACGTTTTACGAGGTGCCGTGTTTGACGTATATATACTCATAAATTCTAGAGGCTTCAAATCAAGCAGGAGAAAGCTGGTAGGCCCACATGTGAGAGAATGGGTCTGTGTGGTCAGTGTGCACCATATAAAAAAAATCCTGGAGCAAGCAGTGCATAATGAGAAAAAAAAAACTCCGACCGTTTTTCTTAATTAAAATGCCGACTTTGTGGTCTATTTTCGTATAGTATTTATGGTTGTATTCTCGTTTTCTTGGTCTCATTTGATAGAGTGGAAAACATGTTACAGAAATAGAGATGTTTTTGATTGATTTTACTATAAAAAGAACCTAGAAATGGAGCTCAAAGTAGGGGAAATGTTTGATTTTTGCCAATGTTCAAAAGTAAACAAATGATGCCATTGTCCAATAAATGTCCAACTAGCCATTCTAATATGCAGTCATGAATGGGTTGATGTTATTTATACAGTTATTACAGCATTGCAGTAGTCTGCATAATAGTAAGTCTAATATTTTTTGTTTGAATAAAAATTCAAAATAGAAAGCAAGAGTAATATCAGAGGGGCCTGGAGACGTGACTGATGAACAAAGAAAACATTATTTTAGAGCCTGGAATGTCTGCATTGTTCATTCTGGACCTTATTTTGAAATTGTCATATTTTTTAGTTTTCGTGAAATTGGCCAAATTGCAAATTTCTGACCACATTATTAGGTAGTTGAAATCGGTAAATGGGCAGTTTCTTGTACTCAATCGATAGAAAAAATGAAGTTCTAAAGAAATAGCTATGAGTTTGGGCGACTAGAACAATGGAATTAGCCGAAAATAGGGCTCAAAGTGGGCGAAATCGCCGATTTGTAAACAGCGCCGAGGTCACTAACTTCGCGAGAGCATAATTCCGTCAGTTTTCCATCAAATTTCGTTTTTTTTGGTGTCATTACAATCGGGAAAAGATTCTCTATCATTTCATAAGAAAAAATAATTTTTTTTTTTTTTTAAATTTTGCGACACCAGGAGACACCTCAGGATTGGGGGTTGCGATAGTCAAAGGGTTAATCTTGTCTCCCAGGATGCAACCCACACCAGTCGACTAACACCCAGGTGAACAGGGAAAAATGCCTGGAACTAGTGCTCATATTGGTGAATTTAAAGCCAGCAAAGGTTGGTTTGAGAGATTTAAGAATCGTAGTGGCATACACAGCGTGATAAGGCCTGTTCTGGAAGAAAATGCCAAACAGGACCTACAGTACTCAGGAGGAAAAGGCACTCCCAGGACACAGTGTCTCATCAGTCATTGCTGCATCTTCAATAAAGGTAAGTGTCATTTATTCATTTAGTAGAGTAGTACATGCACAATATATATTGTGCATGTACTACTCTACTATTGTGCATGTATCCTTCTCTTTGTGTGTAGGAAAATGTATATTTCATGTGGTAAAAATTTTTTTTTCATACTTTTGGGTGTCTTGCACGGATTAATTTGATTTCCATTATTTCTTATGGGGAAAATTCATTCGCATACCGATCATTTCGCATAACAATGAGCCCTCTTGCACGGATTAAAGTCGCTATGCGGGGGTCCACTGTATTTATCTATCATAATTCATCTAATATGACATAATAAACAATATAAATAACATAGAAACCTGATATATACCCTAGAATGAATCAAATATGTCATTACGTGGCAAGTGGAGGCAGCCATAACCACTTTCGCATTGTTGTGGTATTCACTGCCATCTAATGTCAGCCTTTCAAAGCCGTCTATTATTATAATTATTATTATTATAGTACATTATTATTATATATACAGTGGACCCCCGGTTAACGATATTTTTTCACTCCAGAAGTATGTTCAGGTGCCAGTACTGACCGAATTTGTTCCCATAAGGAATATTGTGAAGTAGATTAGTCCATTTCAGACCCCCAAACATACACGTACAAACGCACTTACATAAATACACTTACATAATTGGTCGCATTCGGAGGTGATCATTATGCGGGGGTCCACTGTATTATTATTATATGTTTAATATTATTATTACTATTATATATTATACTATTATTATTATTATTATTATTTATTAGTACAGTGGACCCTCGAACAATGATATTAATCCATTCCAGAGAGCTCGTCGTTAGTCGAATTTATCGTTAGTCGAATTAATTTTCCCCATAAGAAATAATGGAAATCCAATTAATCGGTTCCAAGCACCCAAAAGTATGAAAAAAAAAATTAACATGAAATATACATTTTCCTACACAGAAAAAAGAAGGATACATGCACAACAAATAATGCACTGTACTAAATGAAGGATAAATGACACTTACCTTTACTGAAGATGTAGTGATGAGTGATGAGAACAGAGGAGGGGAGATGATGGAGGAGTTTACAATTGTTTGGGAGGGGAATCCCCTTCCATAAGGACTTTAGGTAGCAAGTCCTTTTCCAGGGTTACTTCCCTTCTTTGTTTTTTAATGCCACTGGGAGCAACTTGAGAGTCACTGGACCTTTGATACACCAAAAATCTGTCCATAGAGCTCTGTACCTTGCCTTCTTTTAAGACTTTCCTAAAGTAGTTCACAACATTGTCATTGTAAAAGTTACCAGCACGGCTTGCAATAGCTGTGTCAGCGTGATTTTCCTCCATAAAGGTTGTTTGCACTTTTGTCCACATTGTACACATTTCCTTAATCGCTGAAGAAGGCAACTTCCTCAATTTCTCTCTCCCCTCCTCTGAAGCAATTTCCTCAGTTGTGGCCTCTTGCTGTTGCAGATGCTCTTGCAGCTTATCAGTGGTTAGTTCTTCATCATCATCCTCCATCAACTCTTCCACATCCTCCCCACTAACCTCCAACCCCATGGACTTCCCTAATGCCACAATAGATTCCACAACTGGCATAGGCTTCTCAGGATTAGCTCCAAACCCTTCAAAATCCCTCTCTTGTACACATTGTCGTCACAATTTCCTCCAAGCAGAGTTCAAGGTCCTGCTAGTCACTCCCTCCAAGCCTTACCTATAACGTTCATGCAATTGAGGATACTAAAGTGATCTTTCCAAAACTCTCTTAGGGTCAATCAAGTGTCTGAGGTCACTTCAAAGCACTTTTGAAACATTGCTTTGGTGTAGTTTTTTGAAATTTGAAATGACCTGCTGGTCCATGGGCTGGAGGAGAGGAGTGGTATTAAGAGACAAAAACTTCACTTTTATGAAGCTCAACTCCCCCGAAATTTGCTCCGGCAAGTCTGAAGGATAAGCAGGAGCATTGTCTAATACCAGGAGGCACTTAAGGTCCAATTTATTTTCCAGGAGGTAATTTTTCACAGTGGGGCCAAACACATGATAAAACCCGTCATAGAAAATGTTCCCAGTGACCCATGCCTTACTGTTTGCCCTCCACATAACACACAAATTAGCCTTGACGACATTGTTTTTTCAGAACACTCTGGGAGTTTCAGAGTGATACACGAGTAGAGGCTTCACTCTGCAATCCCCACTGTCCTTCATAGGCTTGTGTCCTGGGAGTGCTTTTTCCTCCTGTGTAATGTAGGCCCTGTTTGACATTTTCTTCCAAAACAGGCCTCTTTTGTCACAATTAAACACTGTTGGGGTTGCAATCCTTCAGCCTCTATGTACCCCTGGAATTCCTGCACATACTTTTCAGCCACTTTTTTGTTCAAACTGGCAGCCTCACCATGCCTTATAACACTGTGTATGCCACTACGATTCTTAAATCTCTCAAACCAACCTTTGCTGGCCTTAAATTCACTCACTTCACCACTAGCTGCAGACATTTTTTTAGTTAAATCATCATGGAACTGCCTTGCCTTTTCACATATGATCACTTGAGAGATACTATCTCTTGATATCTATTTTTCGTTTATCCACACCAATAACAGTTTCTCAACATCTTTGAGTACAGTGGACCCCCACATACCGATTTTAATCCGTGCAAGAGGGCTCATTGGTATGCGAAATAATCGGTATGCGAATGAATTTTCCCCATAAGAAATAATGGAAATCAAATTAATCCGTGCAAGACACCCAAAAGTATGAAAAAAAAAAATTTTTTACCACATGAAATGTTAATTTTAATACACACAAACTGAAAAAGGCATGCACACTTACATGACACTTTTATTGAAGATCTGGTGATGATTGATGGGATGGGAGGAGGGGAGAGAGAGTGTTAGTGTTTAGAAGGGGAATCCCCTTCCATTAAGACTTGAAGTGTCGAGTCCTTTTCTGGGGTTACTTCCCTTCTTCTTTTAATGCCACTAGGACCAGCTTCAGAGTCACTGGACTTCTTTCGCACAACATATCTGTCCATAGTGGCCTGTACCTCTCATTCCTTTATGACTTCCCTAAAGTGTTTCACAACAGTGTCAGTGTAATAGTCACCAGCACGGCTTGCAATAGCTGTGTGAGGGTGATTTTCATCCATGAAGGTTTGCACTTCAAGCCACTTTTCACAGATTTCCTTAATCTTTGTAGTAGGCAATTTCTTCAATTTCTCTCTCCCCTCCTTCGAACCAGTTTCCTCAGGTCTGGCCTCTTGCTGTTGAAGTTGATCTATCAGCTCATCAGTGGTTAGTTCTTCATTGTCCTCCTCCACCAACTCTTCCACATCCTCCCCACTAACCTCCAACCCCAAGGACTTTCCCAATGCCACAATGGATTCCTCAACTGGCATAATCCTCTCAGGGTTAGCCTCAAACCCTTCAAAATCCCTTTTGTCTACACATTCTGGCCACAGTTTCTTCCAAGCAGAGTTCAAGGTCTTCTTAGTCACTCCCTCCCAAGCCTTACCTATAAGGTTTACACAATTGAGGATATTAAAGTGCTCTCTCCAAAACTCTCTTAGAGTCAGTTGAGTTTCTGAGGTCACTACAAAGCACCTTTCAAACAGAGCTTTTGTGTACAGTTTTTTGAAGTTTGCAATAACCTGCTGGTCCATGGGCTGCAGGAGAGGAGTGGTATTAGGAGGCAAAAACTTGATGTTAATGAATTTCATGTCCCCATAAAGTCGCTCTGCCACGTCTGTAGGATGACCAGGGGCATTGTCTAACACCAGGAGGCACTTAAGTTCTAATTTCTTTTCAGTTAGGTAATCTTTCACATTGGGGGCAAATGCATGGTGTAACCAGTCATAGAAAAAGTCCCTAGTGACCCATGCCTTACTGTTTGCCCTCCACAGCACACACAAATTCTCCTTGAGGACATTCTTTTGCCTGAACAGTCTGGGAGTTTCAGAGTGATACACTAATAAAGGCTTAACTTTGCAATCACCAGTAGCATTGGAACACATCAACAAAGTAAGCCTGTCTTTCATAGGCTTATGTCCTGGGAGTGCCTTTTCCTCCTGAGTAATGTAGGTCCTGCTTGGCATTTTCTTCCAAAACAGGCCTGTTTCATCACAATTAAACACTTGTTCAGGTTTCAGTCCTTCAGCCTCTATGTACTCCTTGAATTCATGCACATATTTTTCAGCCGCTTTGTGGTCCGAACTGGCAGCCTCACCATGCCTTATCACACTATGTATGCCACTACGCTTCTTAAATCTCTCAAACCAACCTTTGCTGGCCTTAAATTCACTCACATCATCACTAGTTGCAGGCATTTTTTTAATTAAATCCTCATGCAACTTCCTAGCCTTTTCACTTATGATCACTTGAGAGACGCTATCTCCTGCTAGCTGTTTTTCATTTATCCACACCAATAAGAGTCTCTCAACATCTTCCATCACTTGCGATCTTTGTTTCGAAAACACAGTTAAACCTTTGGCAAGAACAGCTTCCTTGATTGCCTTTCTGGTGCCCACAATAGTAGCGATGGTTGATTGGGGTTTCTTGTACAACCTGGCCAGGTCGGCGATACGCACTCCACTTTCATACTTATCAATGATCTCTTTCTTCATCTCTATTGGAATTCTCACCCTCTATTGGAATTCTCAGCTAGCCAGCCAGCTGGCTGGCTGGCTGGCTGGCTGGCTGGCTGGCTGGCTGGCTGGCTGGCTGGCTGGCTGGCTGGGGACACACAAGTGCGGGTAGGCAGACCGTGGTACGATAATATTTCAATAATATTTCTCACCCTTTTTACCACAGGGTTGGCACTAGAAGCTTTCTTTGGGCCCATGGTGGCTTATTTAGCAGTTAAAGCACTAAAAATAATGGAATAATACAAAATACACCTACCATCCGACTTACGACCTGCTCGACTTACGACCGTGTTTTTTATGCCAAATTTCTGGGAAATAAACAACTATTTGTGTTGTACACAGTGTTTATCCTAAACCTTACAGTATAAAATACATTACTAACAACATAAAAAGTAAAGTAGAACATGAAATACCAAAATAAAACAATAAAATAGTCATTACAAAAATGTTTCGCTGATATTCAGTACAGTAGGGCCCCGCTTTACGGCGTTTCACTTTACGGCATTCCACTAATACGGTCATTTCAAATTATGACCAAAACTCGATATACGGCTCTCCCCACCTGACTTTCTAATACGGTCACCGTGCCCCACCCGGTTTGTTTACATTCTCTGTGAGATCTGTAAGCATTAAGTCTCTCCATTTTGTCTGGAAACTCCAAAATTTCAAGTGTTTTTAAAAGTTATTTCAAATTTTATATATACAGTGGACCCCCGGTTAACGATATTTTTTCACTCCAGAAGTATGTTCAGGTGCCAGTACTGACCGAATTTGTTTCCTTAAGGAATATTGTGAAGTAGATTAGTCCATTTCAGACCCCCAAACATACACGTACAAACGCACTTACATAAATACACTTACATAATTGGTCACATTTGGAGGTGATCGTTATGCGGGGGTCCACTGTACTCTGATAATTATACTTATGTATACCTGTACCTAAATAAGCTTACACACTGTGCTGGTGTGCAGGTACACATTAAAATCAGTAAGAGTGTCTTATGTCTCCAGACATCATATTAGTAATAATAATAATAATCATCGAGTCTCATTTAAATGTCGTATATTACGTTAATATACACATTTTCATTAATCAATCTATGATATTTTTTCAAAATTATATAATAAACACGATGCATAACATATAAGTAAGATAAATACACCCCACAGTAGAATAAATAAACATAAATGTGAGATGTGGTAGCAGACGACTTGCACAAGTGACACCATATTAGAAATGATAATAATAATAATAATAATAATAATCACCGAGTCTCATTAAATGTCGTATATTACGTTAATATACACATTTTCATTAATCTATCCATGATATTTTTTTCAAAATTATATAACACGATATATAACATAAAAAGATGATAAATACACCCCACAATAGAATAAATAAACATAAATATAAGATGTGGTAGCCAGATAACGTGTACAAGTGACAGCAAAAATAACATTTTCTCTAATCTAACATTAGAGAAAATGTGTTACTGAGGGTAACTGTAGAAAATTATTCCTTTCGTATGTATGTAAGTTTATTCAGGTATACACAAATAGTTACATAGATTATCATACATAACAACATATGTGTAGAAACCCAGGATAACCCAAAAAAGTCAAGAGTGACGTATTTCCATTGCCTTCACTCAGAGCATCATTTCTTCTCAAAATGATGTTACATGAGAATGGGAGTGTTCTTCTTTATTTATTCTATCGTATCAATGTAGAGACAACTTCTACACAATGTAACTTGTACACAAACCAGACGTGTACACTTTGTTTACAAAACTTATGTTCGCCTGGTTTGTTTACATAACTCTGCGCCTGTCCTCTTTCATGCACTCATTCTTTCTCTCTCTCATTTATTCGTTTTGTCTCATTTACTTACTCCTGACCCTACATTAAGACTACAAATATTTAAAGGTAAGTAACGAGTGAACTGTATATACATTTTATCGCTCTGGGATGCTTAAATATCATAGAATAGTAGGTGTGGGTGGGTTGGCCTGGTACGGTAGCCCGGCTGACTACCATACATACCACACTTGATTTCTTACAATAAATACTATTCATCTCACCCTAGATTAAGACTACAAATATTTTAAAGTAAGTAATGAGTAAACTGTATATGCATTTTATCGCTCTATGATGCTTAAATGTAATAGAATATTATGTGGCCTGGTATGGTAGCCTGGCTGACTACCATACATACCACACTTGATTTCTTACAATAAATACTACTTGTCTCACCTAGATTAAGACTATAAATATTTTAAGGTAAGTAAAGAGTGCACTATGTGTGTATTGTACTTTTTTATTATTTTTTGATGCCTGGTTCTATTGCTAACTAATATATTTTAGTGTAAACTTGTTATCTAGTGTTTGTATGCATTTATAAGTGAAAAAAAGGGTGTTCCACTTTACGGCGGTTTCCGCTTTACGGCGGTAGCCTGGAACCTAACCTGCCATATAAGTGGGGCCCTACTGTAGTAAAGTTCGACTTACGACCATTTTGATTTACGACTGGTTTCTTGGAACCGAACTCGGTCGTAAGTCGGATGGTAAGTGTATATTGAATGTATGCGTGCAACCGTCTGCCCTGGCTTGTAAACAATGGCACTAGCTGAGCTGAGGCACTCTGGCCAGATGGACCGCATTTGGGACGAATAATGTAAGTCGAGTTTTTCTTCGTAGGTTGGGGAAATTTTTTTATGCTCAAATGCTTCGTAAGCCAATTTTATCATAAGATGAGGCCTTCGTAAGTCGGGGGTTCACTGTAGTATGCTTTTTGATGATTTTTTAACCCTAGAATTTTGGAAATAGTTTTCAAAGTTTTTCAATATTTCTTTCGGAGTTATTCAGTCTATTAGAATAGTAACTTTATTTAAATTTTCTATTTCCCTGAAGAGAATACAGGCACCATCCGACTTACGACTGAGTTCGGTTCCGACAAACCATTTCTAGGTCGAAATGGACGTAAGTCAAACCTTACTACTGAATATCAACATCACATTTTTGTAATAACTTTATTTTATTGTTTTATTTTGGTATTTCATTTTTTACTTTACTTTTTATACTGTTAGTACTGTATTTTATACTTTAAAGTTTAGGTTAAACACTGTGTACAACACAAACAGTTGTTTATTTCTCAGAAATTTGGCATAGAAAACACGATCCTAAGTCGAATGGTCGTACGTTGAGCAGGTCGTAAGTCGGATGGTAGGTGTATCTAGTTTATGTATACATCTTTTCATTATAATGTTTCTTATCATGAGCTGAGAAATCCTTTTTTAAGCCATGCATTTTTAGCCACTTTGTTTGTAGGTCTTTGAATTTTTATTAACAAAGCATACCGATGTTTTAAGGCACTGGGGAAGTTTTCTGCCCCAGAATGTAAATTCTGGGGCAGAAAATGTTGATAAATAGGTGCTTAGTGATTGTTGTGGAGGATTAGAAAGTCAAAAATAGAAATAAGCCACAGTTTTCTTTGATTATGCTGGGTAATAAGCTTAAGAATAGTTTTCTTCTTATTACAGAACTGAGTTTCTCACTGCTCATCCATGGACATAACAGTTGAATTAAAAATGGCAGCAACAGATGATCCGAGTAATTTTCACTTTGTTCTGGGGCAAAGACCTTCCAGAGAGATTTGGTTTGTTCTTGTAGTCAGTATTATTTCTTCTATGCTGCAATGTGAGAAGAGCATTGGAAGCAACCAAAGTTATTGTTACACTTTTATGGTAATGCAGTAGAAACCCCTGTATCTGCAGATTTTGTTTCCGCAGTTTCAGTTATCCACGGTTTACTGTGGCCTGAAAATAACCCTTAATTTTGCTTAATAATGTCACCAAAGCACAAAAGTAGTGATGGTAACTACTTTTCTTCTAAGAAAAGCAATGAAGTGCTTTCCATCAGTGAAAAAGTGCTAATTCTCCACTTACTGTCTGTAATTTATCAATTAACCCTTTCAGGGTTTCCGACGTACTAGTATGGCTTATGCACCAAGGTTATTGACGTACTTGTGCGCCTAAATTCTAGCGCCTTCAAATCTAGTGAGAGAAAGCTGGTAGGCCTACATATGAAAGAATGGGTCTATGCAGTCAGTGTGCACAGTATAAAAAAAATTCTGCAGCACACAGTGCAAAATGAGAAAAAAAAACTCCGACCGTGTTTTTGGTTTAAAACAGCGACTTTGCAGCATATTTTCGTATGGTATTTATGGTTGTATTTTAGTTTTCCTGGTCTCATTTTATAGAATGAAAGACATATTATAGAAATTGAGATGATTTTGATTGGTTTCACAAAGAAAAGTACCTTGAAATTGAGCTCAAAGTAGCAGAAATGTTTGATTTTTACCAAAGTTCAAAAGTAAACAAATCATGCCAAACGTCCAATACACGTCAACTGGTGAGTCTAATATTCTTTCACGTGCACTGATATTATTTATACCATTTCTACACTAATGCAGTAGTCTGCATAACAGTAAATCTTCTATTTTTTTGTGAGAATAAAAATTCAAAGTAGAAAGCAAAAGAGATGTAAGAGGGGCCTGGGGACGTGACTAATGAACAGAGAATATGTTATTTTAATGCCAGGTATGTCTGTCTTGTTTATTCTGGACCCTATTTGGAAATTGGCATCTTCTGAAATTTGTGTGAAATTGGCAAAATTGCCAATTTCTGACCACTTTATTGGATAGTCGAAATCGGTAAATGGGTGGTTTCTTGTACTCATTCGATAGAAAAAATGGAGTTCTAGCGATATAGATATGATTTTTGTCGACCAGTACACTGGAATTGGCCGAAAATAGGGCTCAAAGTGGGCAAAATCACCAATGCATAAACATCATCGAGACCGCTAACTTCGCGAGAACATAATTCCGCAAGTTTTCCATCAAATATCATACTTTTGGTGTCATTATGATCGGGGAAAGATTCTCTTTCATTTCATAAGAAAAAATCATTTTTTTTTTCTGAAAAATATTCAACCCTGAGAACGAGTTTAGGAGAGGGCCTCATGACCTTGAAAGGGTTAAACTTTATCATAGGTATGAATGTATGTAAATGAAAACTGACTTATATATAGGGTTCGCTACTATCTACGGTTTCGAGTATCCATGGAAGGTCTTGGAATGTATTCCCCAAGGATACGGGTGGACTACGGTATAAACAAACTGCATTACAGTACTATATGACTATTCTTTCCATTGGTCAGAATGTTTAGAAAGCATGGGCATATATATTATAAAAACAATTACATACATTATCTAATACTTTAAGGTACTGTACAGTGAAAATCGTGGCCAATGGTACTATCATGATAGTGCACTGCATTCATATGGTAGACCATTTCACCAGATATTGTGAGTTAGTTCCTACTGCAGATAAGACTGCCGAAACAGTAGCTAAAGCGTTTAAGGAACATAAAATCGGCAGGCATACAACTCCTGAGTCCCTGGTAACAGATAATCGAGGTGAATTCTGTAATGAGATTCCTGAAAAGTTGTGTATCTTGTACAAGATCTCTAAATCAACCATTGTTTCTCACCATCCTGCCAGTAATTGTCTAACAGAAAGAACTAATAAGAAAATGCTCGATATGTTGAGAGCCACTATTAACCCTTTGACTGTTTTGGTCATATATATACGTCTTACAAGCCAGTGTTTTGGACGCATTAATACGCATAAATTCTAGCGGCTTCAAATCAAGCAGGAGAAAGCTGGTAGGCCCACATGTGAGAGAATGGGTCTGTGTGGTCAGTGTGCACCACATAAAAAAAATCCTGCAGCACGCAATGCATGAGAAAAAAAACTGACCGTTGTTTTGAATTAAAACGCCGACTTTGAGGTGTATTTTCGTATAGTATTTATCGTTGTATTCTCATTTTCATGGTCTCACGTGATAAAATGCAAAACATATTACAGAAATAGAGATGATTTTGATTAGTTTCACGATGAAAACAACCTTGAAATTGAGCTCAAAGTAGCAAAAATGTTCGATTTTTACCCATATTCAGGAGTAAGCAAATCACACCACACACCCAATACACATGAACTGGGGAGTCTAATATTCTTTCACTAGTGTACTGATATTATTTATACCATTTTTACAATAATGCAGTAGTCTGCATAACAGTAAATTTTGTATTTTTTGTATGAATAAAAAATCAAAATAGAAAGCAATAGTAATATAAGAGGGGCCTAGAGATGTGACTAATGAACAGAGGATATGTTATTTTAGTGCCAAAAATGTCTACATTGTTTATTCTGGACCCTATTTTGAAACTGGCATCCTTTTTAATTTGTGTGAAATTGGCCAAATTGTCAATTTCTGACCACTTTACTGGGCAGTTCAAATTGGTAAATGGGCAGTTTCTTGTACTCAACTGATAGAAAAAAATGGAGTTCTAAAGAAATAGCTATGAGTTTGGTCAACTGGAACAACGAAATTGGCCAAAAACAGGGCTCAAAGTAGGCGAAATCGCCGATGCGTATATGTCGCTGAGACCGCTAACTTTGTGGGAACGTAATTCCGTGAGTTTTCGACCAAATTTTGTACTTTTGGTGTCATTACCATCGGGAAAATATTCTCTATCATTTCACAAGAAAAATTTTTTTTTTCCCAAAAATTTTGCGACATAGAATGATACTTTCAGAAAGGGGCTTGCGACAGTCAAAGGGTTAATACCAATAGTGCATCCTGGGATGAAGTTATACCTGATATTCAGAGTGCCATAAATTCTGCTTACAATGCTTCAATAGGTGACACTTCACATTATTTGTTGTATGGTGTAGATAAGCGTTTACCATATGAGTTGTTATATTCTAATCCAAAACCAAATTACAATCCTGATGATTTCATAGCAACTCGTACCAGCTTAGATCAAGGTGTTTTTAGAAGAATCCGAAACACTTCATAAATCAACAGCAGAATTTACAACAGTCATTAATACTCGAGCAAAGCCAACCAAAATTTAAGTAGGTTCAAGAGTTATGCTAACTACGTATAATAAAACATCCACAATGCCTAAGCTTGATCAAAAGTTTGTTGGTCCATATCGAGTAGTCAAACATGTCAGTGGCAATAAGTACAAAGTTAGAGAAATCAGTACTGGTCAGTATAAAGAATCGCACTTAGATCATACAAAGTTAGTTTGTGATGATGACGAGGTTCTTAACATCCAGACAAATGTGACGGACTCTGACATTCCTCCTGACTCAGTACCCTCTATCTCTAACAACCACACAGATGAACAACCTGAGAGTCGTTATTCCCTACGTACATGACAAGTAATGAGGAATCCTAAAGTTTCAGTTGTAAATACCAATACATGCCTCAATCATGGCATGTGTTAACCATTGCAACAGAATTTGACCCCCCCTAGAGATGATGACCACTCTGGATATGTAACTCTCACCCTAGCAGAGTTGGAGTTAAATGTAAATAACCTCTATAAAAAGACAATCTAGTCTAGAGAGTATTTCCACTGTGTGTCTGCTATGTAAACTTATTCAAAAAATTTTTGTGTGTGTTCACATTCTCTCCGAATTCTGAGAATTAACGGTAAAAGACTTGTGATATTGTGGCAGTGGCCATAAAAGACTATTTTATTCAGATTAGTAACCTCAGAGAGTTAGTAATCCAGCCTTTACCTTATACTCAGGTATGACCTCAGTATTATTCTGTGTGATAACTCATTCAAAATTAATGTGGATGTGTACGTATTTGATACAGTATAGTGTTTATTTGTGAAAATGTTAAAAAACTAATGTAACACAACTTAGCCAATTTAACCTAACCCAATATAGCCTAACCTAACTCAACCTAACCAAACCTAAGAAATAATGATACTCACATTACTGCTGCAGTATTCTGCAAACCTCATAAAAATATAAAAATTAAAAAAGGTTACAATTCTAATACACTGAATGCCTCCAAAGGACATATTTAAAAACCTTGAAAGCTACCTCCCAAATATTGGGGTCAAAAACCATCAAAAACAGACTAATCCTCTCCAAAGCAAATCAACTGTACATCTCCACTACTACACCAAGCACACCAAGTACACCAAGCAGGACAAGGCAGAGGCTCCTGGGCTCCCTCACAAGACTCTCTCAATATAAGTTACCAACCGTCCAAGTGCGTATTCCTTCAACCATCCAATATCTCCTGAACACCCGCCTGACAAAGTTGCAAATATCCCATGTGATATTGCATCAAAAAATGTAGAGAAGGCAAGTGCGTGGTGGTGGCGGCAGCAGTGGTGGTTAGGCTGTGCCAATGAACCTACCACCCAACACTGGGTCATTGGTTCACTGCATCGTTATTATTTTTATATCATGGATTATATTTTGATAAATAGCAATTTTCACAACAGATATGTGTATTTCCTGTATTGATGGGGCTCTGACCTGGAATCAGAGCAAACATTCAAATTCATATTCATTATTTCTTTTCTGCAGTATACAGGTAATGTAGTTTATATGTAATAAAATATTGTTAGGCACAAAAGAAAGCCACTAACATGAAATGCATTTTGAATCAGGATAACCCAAGACAGCCTAGCAGTGTGATAAGATATAAGATTTTGTTTAGATTTTTAACCCAGAGGGTTAGCCACCCAGGTTAGATTAACTAAGAAAGTCAGTGTGTCCGCAAGGACTGTCTGTCTTGCTCTCAATGGGGTCCTTCAATCTTTTCCCCTATGATGTGACCCACACCAGTTGGCTAACACCCAGGTACCTATTTCCTTGCTAGGTGAATGGGGACAGCAGGTGTAAGGAAACACGCCTAATATTTCCACCCAGCTGGGGATCAAACACAGTGTGTGAGGCAAGGGTGTTGGTTACCAGGCCAAGTGAATTATATTTTCACTGTGGTCCTTTGGTCTCTCCCAGGATGTGACCTACAACAGTTGACTAACAACCAGGTACCTACTTCCTTCATTTTATTACTTCTTCTCTTTCTCCAATCCCTGTCCCCTCCCACATATAAACTGGCTCCCTACCTTCACTTCTTTGTGAGACTAGTTAATGGTCTAAGTCAGACCAAAACAGCATCACAAGTTTCTCTCTCCTACAGTCAGGTTATTTGTGTATTCTTTCTGAATGAGGGCAACAGGTGTATATTAAATAAGGCTAGTTACAAATATGATAACAGTGATGACTACTACTACTTCTGTCACTGTGTAAGTTTATTTAGGTACAAGTACACATAAGTCACTAGTCATGATAATAACCTTAAAAATTAAAACAGCTAAATAATTCAACTGTGTGGAAATCAGTTACAATAAAAGGATGTGTAACAGGAATAAAGTGAACTGGGTTATGTATTTACACGAACATTAAATAGTTTTCTTCCTGAACTGTCTCATGCTAGGACGGGCTTTGACATGTGCAGGCAGTCCATTCCATTCTTCTATTGCTGCATAATAAGAGGTGTTTGAGGCCTTACCACCGACTGTAGGCACTACAAAATTGTGTTCACTTCTCCTAATACCTTACTGGTTTTGGTTCCTAATTTTGACAAACTTGGCAGCAAGATATTCTGTACAATGCTTGCCTGGAGAGGGTTTTGGGAGTTAATGCCCCCGCAACGTTGTGACCAGGGTTCGCAGTGGATCAGAGCCTGATCAACCAGACTGTTACTGCTGGCTGCAACCAAACTGATGTATGAACCACAGCCTGGCTGATCAGGTACTGCTTGTGAGCAATTTTATAAACAAGATTTAACTTGAGTTGCTTTACTCTGCCTTCAACATTCAACATATCCAGTTGTTGTAATTCATCTTGGCCTACATGCTCTCTTGGAACCAGGTCCAGGATGAATCTCACCATTTTGTTTTGGGTGATTGTAGCCTGTCTTTCATTTTTCTTGTTAAAGCAGATTACCAGAGTCCCTGTCTACAGAGGGACTTTAGCATGGCATTCACTTTTTTTATATTACATTGTTACTTATCAATTCTTCTGACATACTTAGGTCAAAGGGAATTCCCAGATATTTTACTGAAGACATTGAAGTGATGGGTTCCTCATTACACCGGACATTAACTGCATTTGCCCTTTTCAGTTTACTTTTTTGTGCCAAAGAGTAAGACTTGTTTTCCCGAGGTGCAGCAATACTTTGTTGTCTACTAACCCTTTGCTGCAAGATTCAAATTCTAGTAATAATACATTACTTATATCTTGTGGGTCTTTACCTGGGACTAGCAGAGCACTGTCATCTGCATACAACAGATTACACTTCGACACTGATGAACATGTCAGTCACATAACATAAAAAGAGTAAAGAGCTCAGAATATTACCTTGTAGAACCCAACATGTTATTGGCAGGGGTTCTGATTCTGTATTATTGATCTTGACAATTTGTTTCCTGTTGCTCAGATAGGATTTAAACCAGTCTACAGAACCTATGCTGATAGCTTGTACTGTTGTTTCTTACATAATATGTTATGGTTAATTGTGCTGAATACCTTTTGCATGTCTAAGGTTACCATTCCTATGAAATTCCCTAGCGACATTTCAGTTCTCAGGCAGCCCATCAAATTAATGAGGGAGGTGAATGAGATCTTCTAAAACCTGACTGGAATCTATGGAGAATGTTTTTGTCATTAAGATACTTAACTACTTGACATTACACCGCCTTCTCTAGAATTTTGGACATCACACTGAGTATACTAACAGGCCTATAGTTGCTGACATCAGACCTACTATTTTTCTTGACGACTGGAGTAACTTTGGCTTCCTTGAACCCCTCTGGAACAGTACTGGTGGTGATGGACAAATTTACTGTGTGTGTGTAATGAAGACTGGCAATTCAGAGGTACGTACCATCTTTTAGGAATTTAGCTGGGATGTTGTCTGAACCAGTTCCTCTCATTGTGTTTAACTTAGTTCTTTTAACACGAAGTCATACGATACACCTACCAGTTGGAACTGTTTGTGTCTGGTGTTATGCCTGTAGGTCCTGTCACAACTATCAAGAAAGTGTTTTTGGTCAGGGTTAATGATGGAATTTAAGGTTCTGTAAATGTAGGTTGCACAGCAGTGGGGGGGGGGTGTTACCCGGGATTGGATTGCGTGATTATTCTTACTGCGGCTTTTTGTTGGGTTATTATTCGCTTTAGGTGTATTGCTGCAGTTGATCCCCAAGCACAAAGAGTATAGGTGAGATAGGGATAAATGAGTGAATGGTATAGAGTGAGAAGAGCAGATTGTGGCACACAGTAATGTATCTAGGAGAGGATCCCAATCGCTTTGGATACTTTTTTTTATGTGTTGGATATGGGCGCTGAAATTCAGGTTGCTGTCGAGGTGCAGGCCTAGGAATTTGCCCTCATTATGTCTGGAAATAAGAGTGTTGTCCATCTTAATGTTAAGTTGTGCAACACCTGCTCTGTTACCAAACATAATATAGAATGTTTTGTCAGTGTTAAGTGTAAGTTTATTGGCTGTCATCCAAGTAGATATTTTGAGTGACTCATTGTTAACAATGGTGTTGAGGGAGGCAAGATTTGGGTGGGAGATGACATAAGTCGTGTCGTCAGCAAAGAGAATGGGTTTCAGGTGTTGCGATACGTTGGGAAGATCATTTATGTATAAGAGGAAGAGCAGGGGACCAAGGATACTTCCCTATGGTACTCCAGTATCAATTGGCCATGTTGATGAGGTTGTGTCTTTAATGGTGACATACTGATACCTATTAGTAAGGTAGGATTTAAAATATGCAAGTGCATGGCCTCTTATACCATAATGGTTAAGTTTGTGGAGTAGGATGCCGTGGTCTACTGTGTCAAAAGCTTTTCTTAGGTCAATAAAAAGTCTTAATGGATATTCCTTATTTTCCATTGCTGTGTAAAGCAGGTCTAGTATTTTTACAATTGCATCATTAGTGTTTTTATTTTTCCTGAAGCCAAATTGGCAGGGGTTGAGTATGATTTGTGCTGTTATAAACGAATATAATCTCTTGTGCACAAGTTTCTCAAAGATTTTGGATAGCAATGGTAAGCTTGATACTGACTTGTAGTTGCTTACATCTGAGGGGTCACCACCTTTATATACTGGTGTTACCCTTGCTGTCTTGAGTAGTGTTAGGGAAGTGCTAGTTTCTAGTGACTTGTTAAAAAGTAATGAAATAGCATGGGAAAGGACATGGGCCGCTCGCTTGCACAAAAATGGTGGGACGTGAGACAGTTTCCCTGAATTATTTTTAAGTGACTTAATAATCGTGGTGACTTAAGTGGGCTCAGTAGGTGCAAGATAGAAAGAGTTTGGAAAATTCCCATCTAAGTAAGCATTTGCACGGGTGTTGGTACCTGCGATTTTACTGGCAAGATTAGATCCTGTGGTTGAGAAGAAGTCGTTTATCTTGTTAACTGTATCAATAGGCTGTAGTGGTGTTTCGTTCAGTTTAGTTAGGACAATATCCTTGGTTTTTTTTAGTTTGTGGGTTCCCAGAATCTGAGAGTTTTCTCCAGGTCTTTTTTATATCTCCTCTTGTTTCAGTGAATCTGCTGTAGTACAATTGTTTGGCTTTTTTATTAGTTTGGTGAGAACTGATGAATAGTGGTTAAGAATATCTTTGTGTATTAAGCCCTGTCTATATTGCTTTTCATATTGGTGTTTCTTATCAATGGATTTCAGAATGCTGCTGGTTAGCCATGGGTAACTGAGCCGTTTATTCGTGATCTGTTTCGTTTTTATAGGACAATGTTTGTTGTATAGTCTAAGTAATTTATTCAGAAATATATCTGTCCAATCGTCAATATCACTGACCTTGGAGAATTCTGTAAGTCAGTCAACTGTCTCTAGCTCTGCTGTGAAATTACTTACCGAGGCCTCATGACCTCATTTTCAATCTTTTACAAACCTATGTAGAATTTTATCAAAACTGAGCTACTGACCCTCATGCAAGAAAATCGCCACGGTATTGTGACTTATTATTTTTTACAAAGGCCTGAATAACTTCAAGATATAGTTGCTTTTGTATCTTACCGATATGTGCAGCGTGTTATTGTTGTTGTTGTTGTTGTGGTTTATAGGGCCACTGAGAGCGTACGCCGTACCGAGCTCTGTCTCCCAGCGCTCAGGACAAGAACCTCAACCAAGACTACCGCCCACGGGATGGGTATGGAGTGCATAATAGATATTAAACTAACTAGACCAAAGTGGAAGGAAGTTAATTAAGTTTTTATTCAAGTACAGGTGCACATAAATATAGTTACATAGATTATAGTACATAGTTCACGAGGAGAGCCAAAAGGTGCCTGTATACCCTGTGGCCTGGTGGCAAAAGCTCTCGCTTCACACACGGAGGGCCCGGGTTCAATTTCCGGCGGCTGGAAACATTTCGACACGTTTCCTTACACCTAGCAGCAAATAGGTACCTGGGTGTTAGTAGACTGGTGTGGGTCGCATCCTGGGGGAAAAGATTGAGGACCCAAATGGAAATAAGTTAGACAGTCTTCTTCTTCTTCTGTTGGGCTTCAGGGCCACTGACAGCACACGCCGTATCGAGCCCGGCCGTCCAGTGCTAGGAGAGGGAATATCGACCAAAGTGGAAGAATGTCTTGACTAATAACTGTGTATCATATATCTCTGATACGCCCTGAAGCCAGCAGGAAGGAGCAGGTACAGACCAATATCTCCTGATGGTCCAGAGGGCGAAACCCCTCCCAGTTGAGGAGGACAGGTAGAGTGAAAGTGTGCACCCCAAGTGTGCGCAAGGTGGCACAGAGAGTAGTCCGTGCAGGGTGATAACGTGGGCACCACAGCAGGAAGTGTTCCACCCTCTCAGGCTGTGAGGGACACCATGGGCAGTACGGAGAGTCCGTCATCCAAAGGCGATACAGATGAGCCGCTAGTCGCAAGTGCCCGACTCAAAGGTGGATCAGTGCAATGTCAACCGAGTGGTTGGGATGGTGAGCCCAAGGGCAAGGGCCATTAAAAGTTCGGACAGAGCCCAACGCCGAAGAAGAGAGGGAGTGTGCAAGGCCCTCTTGCCACTGATGACGGATTCCCTTCCAAACAGCCCTTGTGAAATCACTGTGGCCCAGGGCAAGAGGGGTAACAGTAGGAAGTGTGTGCACGAGGGAGGCCGCCCGATCTGCCACTTCATTGCCCCAGATTCCAACATGGGCGGGAACCCACTGAAGGGAGATGCTCCAACTTGGGCTCTGCAAGAAGTGCAGGAGGAGAGATTGTGTCCGACGAACGAGGACGCACAGTGATCGTGGACGGGCAGAGCACGAAAGTGCCAGGGAAAATTGGGAATCAGAGAAGAGGACCAATGGTTGTGGGGGAATGTGATCGAGGACAAAAGCCAGAGCCTGGTGAATGGCGAAGAGCTCCCCTGCCAGAACAGAATGAGCAGGGTCCAACCACCACGTTTGGCACAGGGAGAGATTAGCGAAGAAGGCCGCTGATGATGTAGAAGGGGGGTGAGGACCGTGCCGAGCCATCCGTGTAGACAGAGAATGAAGAGCCATATGTAACAGAGTGAAACTCTTCAAATAGAAATGCAACTAACTGAGGGGGTTCCCTGTTCCTGTAGAGCTAATCCAGGTGAATGTACCGTGTCAGGTCCAGCCAGGGGGGTGCCGGAGAGTGAAGAGGGGAGGGAGTCATCACAAGTGCAGGAAGAGTAAGGCAGGACAGGGAACGCTGTGCCCTGGCTACAAAGGAAGGCTGAGCCAAACGTGGGGGGACAGAGGCTGTCTCCCACATCTGTGAAGAGAGTCGACAGGGGCGAGTACAAGGCAGAGAGGCCATATGATGGAGTCATAAACAGTTCCTCGCTTTCCGCACAGACGAGAGAGGGACTAACCTCGACTCTGCCTCCAAGGCTGCGATAGGGGTGGAGGGGAATGCCCCCAGCATATTACGGATGGCTGAATTCTGGAGAATGTCTACTCTAAGCGATGAAGAGAGGAGGAAGAAGCCGAGCCATACACCTCACTTGCATAAGTGAGCTTGCTGCAAACCATAGCTATATAGAACTTATAGAGAAGGTCTCAATCCCCCCCACTTGGTGCCAGAGATCCAGCGCATAAGTGCAATGCGACGTGCACAGGAGAGGTGGAGGGCCGCTATGTGTTTCTTCCATGTCAAGAATGGCGCATCTAAGGTGACTCCCAACCAACGATGAGAAGAGACCAAAGGGATTGGCGTCTAGTTCAATGAGACTGATGGAAGAGTGGGGAGTTGGCGTTAGTGACACTAACCTCCAAACCCCAGGTGGTGGCCCATGATGTTATGCATTGCAGGGCACCCTGAAGTGTTTCCTGTGCTGTCAGTAAAGCTGGGGCACTGCACATAAGGGCCACATCATCCGCATATACCAGGGTATGCACTCCCTGGATGGAAGGAAGATCCGACAATAAGAGAAAAGGTGTGGGCTAAGAACAGATCCCTGGGGCACTCCCCGGTATACAGGACAGGGTGAGGACAAAGCGCCACCCACTGCTACATGAAAGGTCCTCCCTTGCAAAAAGTTGCACATCCAGCAGAGGGGAGCTCCTGTCAGCCCCATGCGGGCCAGCTTGAAAACAATTGCTGTGTGTGATACAGAGTCAAATGCTCTGCATAGGTCCAAAAATGCAGCCAAAAGGAACTCCCGGCATTCAAATGAAGTGTGCACAAGCTGTGTAAATTGAAGCAAAGGGTCGAGGGTGGATCGACCTTCTCGGAAGCCACTCTGGTTATCAGGAAGGAGGCCATGTTCCTCAGTCCACCAAGAGAAACGAGTAGCCACCAGTTGTTCCAGCACCTTACCCAAGCAGGGCAGTAGAGCAATGGGCCGGTAAGAGCTCAGTTGGGTATCATCCTTGCCCGGCTTTAGAATCGGAATCAGAAGAGAGTGTTTCCACATATCAGGGAAGACACCTGTATACCAGCTGGTATTGAAAACCTCCAGCATAGCTTTTGTACAGGAGGGAGGTAGATGTAGTATAAATGAATAGGGTAAGTTGTCCTCCCCTGGAGAAGAGCGGGAAGAAAGTTGGGAAAGTGCCCGCTGCAGTTCATGGGAGCTAAAGGGAGATGCCAGCACCTGGCAGTGAACCTCGGGTACGGCAGGTGGCAAAGGGCCCCATTTGATCATCTTAGAGGGTAGAGGAGGAGGAGGAGAAAACATAGGACCAAAGAAATTTGCAAATGTCTCAGCCTTGTCCTGGGGTAAGAGTGGAGTCGCTCCTTCCCCCAGCAGGGAAAAAGTACTTACAGAACGTGATCCCAACATGGAGTGGAAGAAACCCCATGCCTGACTGGCAGAGGTGTGAAAAGAAAGAGAAGAACAGAATAAACCCCAGGATGCACGTTTCGCTTGGAGGAGGGTTCGCCGACAAAGAGCGTCTGCCCTTCGGTAAGCCAACTTCTGAGTCCAAGAGAGTTGGCGCCGCCACCATGCCCACACTGTCCGATGTGCCTTCACTGCTCAGAGGCACTCATCATTCCACAATGGAACCCGGGGGCATGAACGGGAGAAGCTCCCGGAGAGACAGAATGAATGTGAGCCCACCTCAAGCATGGCCCCTTGCAGAGATGCGACAGCCTCGTCCAGCAAGGAGTCCTGAGGCAGGCTGTAATCAGCAAGGGCCCGATTGTAGTTTGTCCAACCAGCCTGGGTGATTTTCCACAGTGAACGAACTGCCGTCACTGGCACTGCTAAGGCTTCATTTGTAGAAGTAAGGACTGGAAGATGGTCATTCCCCATGAAGGGGCCTACAGTAACAGTAGCTGTAGTAAAATATCCACACCCAAGAACGAGGTCTAGGGTAGAAACTCGCCTGGTATAAGGATCCACTCTAGTCTCCAAACCTGGTGGTGTGAGCAACGAAAGGTGAGATGCGAGGAGGGTCTTGAACAGGGCCCTACCTGTGGGATTCACCGATCCCAAAGAAATGGATGGCTCCCAGAACTGGTGCCTTGCATTAAAGTCTCCTATCACCAGCGTAGAACCATGGAGTTGTCCAAAGTAATATGTAAATTCACTTTGTGTAACCGACCTGCCCGGATTATAGATCAGGAGTATTGTTGTGATAGAAACACAGGCCTTATCTCTAGGCTTTATTGAACATAGAATCTTCATAGTACTTCTGCAACAACAAAATATAATGACTAGTACATCTAATAACTGCTTCTACAGGGATGGTGATGTCTTGCATATGTCAAGAGAAAAGTTATAACTACAGGCCACATATTTAAACTCACCATGTAATCTGCATCACTAATATATTGATGTAAAAGAAGAGAATCACACACCATGTGTTGGCGCCCATGACACACACCAAACTGTTGTTGTTGTTAAGGGCCCCGAGAGGTGGTGCAGTATTATCCTGTTGCTGCTCGCCACAGGAGCAGTATCACTACAATCTCCCCCTTCTAAAATATCAGAGACAGTAATGTCCCAAACTGTTAGGTGGGCGACGTACACGTCCCAACCTTCGTAGCCCTTGAGCCTCTTCACCAGGTTCAATATTTTCCAGCGGGGTTTGACTAACTGCTGGAGCAGAATCCTCTATTTCTGTAGGGGTAGTCTCAGGGGGCTTTCCAGGAGAAAACGAAGCATCTTTCACATCTATTGGTGTATCTTGAGATTCCACACTAATGGGGATTTCAACTGGGGCTAAATGTCTTATAGATACTGTAGTCTCTTCACCATTTTGGTAGCGAATATGGGCGTAATGTGGATTAGCTTGCAGGAGCTCTACCTCTTCCACTAAAGGATCCGTCTTGTTCATCCTACGGTGACTCTTCAGGAGAACGGGTCCAGGATGACATAACCAAGTGGGCACGGAGGCTCCCGTAGAGGAACGACGTGAATAGTTGAGGAGTCTTTCATGAGGAGTTGCATTTAGCTGTGCACAGCAATGATCTAATAGAGTGAAGAGCATCAGGTAGGACAGTTTGCCAGTGTTCAACAGGTAGATTGCGCGACTTCAATGTCATTGTAACTGCCTTCCATATAGTACCATTGAACTGCTCCACTTGACCATTGCCTTGAGGGTTGTAGCTTGTTGTTCTGCTGCAGGCAATACCCTTGCTAGCCAAAAACTCCTGAAGTTCGTTACTCATGAACGAAGATCCCCTGTCTGAATGGATATAAGCTGGCATACCAAAAATAGAGAACAACTGTGAAAGACAACTAATAACAGTTGAAGCAGTCATATTTGCACAGGGGAACACAAAGGGAAACCTTGAATATTCATCTACTATGGTAAGGAAATATCTATTCTGATTTGTGCTTGGTAGAGGTCCTTTGAAATCTATATTCAGTCTCTCGAAAGGCTGGGTGGATTTTATGAGATGAGTCTTCTCTGGCTGATGAAAGTTTGGCTTGCACTCTGCACATACTCTGCATGCTCTGATCACTTGTCGCACATCTTCCACTGAGTAGGGCATGTTCTTTGATTTGACAAAATGGTACAGGCGTGTAACTCCTGGGTGACACAAAGCCTTGTGGAGCGCTGAGAGTGATTGCAAATCATGACATGCTGCTCCACAGTGGGACCTAGAGAATGCATCAGGTGAGATGTTCTCTTGACCCGGTCGGTACAGAATATCAAAGTCATAACACGATAGTTCCATCCTCCAGCGTAATATCTTGTCATTCTTTATCCTACTTTTGTGCTTCTTGTCGAACATATACATCACGGACCGTTGGTCAGTCCTTATGGTGAAATGTCTACCAGTTAAATAATGCCTCCAGTGGCGAACTGCTTCTATTATGGCCTGAGCTTCCTTTTCTACAGCAGCATAACACTTCTCTGATCCTTGAAAAGTTCTCGAAAAGAAGGCTACTGGTCGTCCTGCCTGAGATAAGACTGCAGCAATGGCAATGTCAGATGCATCCGTTTCCACTTCGAATGGTAGGGACTCATCAATGGCTTGAACTACTGAGTTTTCAATGTCCTGTTTAAGAGTATGGAAAGCGGCTTCTACTTCCTTTGTCACAGGAAATGTGGTAGCACTCAATGGGCGGACTTTACTTGAATAGTTGTAGATCCATTGTGAGTAATAAGCAAAGAGACCAAGAGTTCTTCGGAGTGACTTTTTGTCTTGAGGCATTGGAAGTTCCCGTAGAGGTCGTAGTCGTTCAGGGTCAGGGAATATTGAACCTCCTTCCACTACATAACCAAGGATGCTAAGCCTTTTAGTTGAAAAAGTGCACTTTTCCTCATTGTAACTGATATTTTTCTTCTTGGCGGCTTCCAAAAACTTAAAAAGGTTTGCATCATGTTCCTCCTGGGTCTTGCCACAAATGGTAACATTATCTAAATACGCATAAGTTCCCACGAGTTGCTCTTCCTGAATGAGTGAATCCATAATTCGTTGGAAGCAGGCTACCCCATTGGTGACTCCAAAAGGGACTCTGGTAAACTGATACAGGCCATCACTAGCCTGAAACGCTGTGTATGGTTTATCTTCATTCCTTATAGGGACTTGATGATAGGCACTCTGTAGATCAATTGTGCTAAACACATAGTACTGAGCAATTTTGTTCACTGTAACATCAATCCGAGGTAGAGGGTACCCATCAAGAAGCGTAAATTTGTTGATTGTCTCAGAGTAATCGATAGCCAGTCTCCATTTCCTATAATCATCCTTAACAACAACAACCTGTGCACGCCAAGGGGAATTACTCGGTTCTATAATACCCTCCTTCAGCAGCCTCTGAGTTTCCTTCTCAATGAACATCCGATCCTCATAAGAATAGCGGCGTGACTTAGCTGATATAGGATGGCAATCTGCAGTAAGATTTGCAAAGAGCTTTGGTGGGTCTACCCTTAAAGTGCTAAGTCCACAGACAACAAGATGAGGTAGTTCACCTCCATATGTTAAGGTGACACTATCATGCAGCTTCTGAAAGTCCTGACCAAGGATAACATCAGAGCACAGTTGTAGCAGAATAGCTAAATGTACATCTTGATAATCCTTTCCATTAACTCTGAGATTTACCTTACAAAACCCTAAGGTCTGAATAGAGAGAGATGTTGATGCCATGGAAACGGTACCTGATGAGTGATGTACAGTCAAGGAGTGGCGTTTAACTAAGTCAAGGTTGACGAAACTCTCTGAGCTGCCACTATCAATAAGACCATCTACTTCTGTTCCTTTGATGCCCAGAATGCCTTTGTGAACGTTCTACAGTGTTCCGGCCGCACCTTCGGTGTTGTGAGAACTAGTTCTTATGTAGTGAAAATTTGTCTGTCATTCCAAGACACGTGTGCTAGATGTGTTAAGTGCTGCGGGTTTGGAGTAATTAACAAGTAGTACAGGGTTGGTAACTCTCGAGACGACTGTGGGCCCAGTGAATGACCTTGAAAATTGCACTGCGACCTGCAGGCCACTACACCCATATTGCCTGTGTCTAGCGAGGTGAATATCCCTTCCTTGTCCCTTCTCCTCCCTCGATTTGGAACTCAGCCGTTCGCCTCTATTTGCTTGTGGTCTAGAGGCGGTTTTTTGCCAGACCACATGGGTGCTTGAGTGCCCGTGTCCTCTGTGCCGCACTCCGCTCATCTTGCGAGTGTCTCCTGTGTGCCTGCCTGCCTGCTGCAAGCAGGTGTCCGGGTGGTTGGCGCAGGCTTGGCGAGCACAGTCAAGCAAGCTTGAGGGCAGCACTAAAAGCTAGCCAGAACAAGCTAAGGCAGCCTGCAGTTATAGCTGTCCTAGGGCCCAGCATGTCTGTGTATACGTTCTGCAGTGCTGCTGGCATACCAGTGTTTCCTGTAGTGGCTTGAGAACAATTTGACGAGCATTGCAGTGCTGACATTTTGAGTGGGACATGCCAGAGGTTCACTTATAAACATAGTAAGTTTGTGGTGATTGGCTTGTACACAGTGAACATTCATCTGTCATACTTGTGCTAGAAGTGTTAAGTGCTGCTTTCCCCAACAGTTAATTGTCATTTGTAAGCCTGTATTAAGACTTTAAAAGGCTCAGAGAGTGCTTCAGTGTAGCCACTCCTTACATTTGATAAATCAGTGTAATACATGCTCTGCTCAGTGTAACTGAACTATTAAATACGGTTACATATTTAAATTGCTTGTCCTAGTGTCATTGCTGTGTTTTCTAATACATTTTCTCGTTCAGACTGAAACTTTACTGCTAAATTCCCAGTAATATTTCAAATTGCAGTGTTCATCTGTGGTGTGAGTGTGTAACTTATGCTTTGTATTTTTACTGTGAACAAGCTTACTGCTGCATAATGTTCAGTTTCATGAATACTTTCTCTCTTGAGTAATTCGGTTACCTTTCAACTGTGTTAAGCAAGAGTCAGCCTGTTAACATCTATGTTCCTTGCCATCTCATCCAGTGGGTCTAGCGCCTAGTTAAAATTGTAATAGTAACAATTTGCAATCATTATACTTCTAGTTATACATTGTGTAAATTGTTTTAGACTATTTGATCAACTGGATTGTAGTGTTTAACTTCTGATACACCAATTTAATGACTGCAGACACGCACTGACACATAATAAACACATTAAAACGCTGGTACCTCTCCAGAAGCTGGGCCTAGTGTGTGACCTTGAGAATTGAGTGTGTTTATTACGGCCAGTGGTGTACCACTCTCACCTATATTTACATCAACACAAGTGTATTCTAAGTGATAAAGTGTACACTTGGTGTACTTGGTAACACTTGTCATACATAGTAACGCGTGTGTAAGTGAGATTGTTTAGGTACTGGTTCATCTAACACTAACATGTGTGGATACCCAGAATGATATAAAGCAACTGCAGAAATCACCCAAAAGTTCACAAATTTACCAACTAATAGGACTCGTACTAGCAACTCCTACCCCGCTGCCACTGAAGTGATACTCCACAACATTCACCCATCACCCATCGCCTACTATTCACCCGAAGCCACAGCCAATGGACAAGGGTCAGAACAATAAAAGAAGATCCAGTAACCAGCTAAGGACTCCTAACATCAAAGGTGAGAGCAGTAATAACACGAGGAAAACTTGTGGTACTGCCAGCCAGGACACAACCCTCATCACCCACCGGCATCACCACAACACACGACAGACAACAACAAACATGGCTGCCGCTACAGTCCAAGATAACTCCTTCCCAGTATTTGATGTCAAGAAGATCAACCACCCAGAAATAGCTAAACTCCTTATGATTCAGAACCAAACGATCAGCAAACTAACTCAAGAAATGCAGGAACTAAAGGCTAGCAATGCAGATTACCTCAACAAGATCACTGCTCTAGAACATAAACTAGACACTCTAGAACAACAAAGCAACACCCACACCCGGTCCCTAGACACCATCAACACACTAAAAGACCAAGTCACCCTACTTACTACCAACATTACAGAGGAAAGATCAAGAGTGGACCAACAACTTGCCAATGTCATAACCAACTTCCAAGACCATAATGACCAACAGCAGCTATCTGATGCTGTTGTAGTTAACAGCAAACATCTCCCAGCCACAGTCACCCAAGAGACCTGCATGGAGACCACCCTACAGCTTATCAAGGACCACCTTCGCCTTAACATACGTAGTGATGACCTAAAGGATTGCAAACTGATGGGCTACCAAGCAGGTAAAAAAACAGTGCTGTTAAAATTCCAAACTAGCCTACAAAGAAACAACCTACTAAAAACATCTATTTCTATGAAAACTGATGTTTACGTCAATGAGTGCCTTACCAAAACAAGACAAAACCTTCTTTATCGGCTAAGAAAATTGTGCTATGCCCAAAAAATCCACCAGTGCTTTGTGAGGGATGGAAAAATAGCAGTTAGGAAACAGCCCACTGGGAAGAGATACTTCATCTCCACAGAACATGACCTTAAAACATTCCTAAGTGAGGCTGGACTAACAGAATCAGAGTAAAGTGCAGATAATACCCATAGTCCACCGTTAGTGTTATATTGTCATATATTTGTGCCCCCCTAAAATTCTAATACCCCAACTACTTTTGATTGTCATTGTTGTATTCAACGACCATTCTACCTCATAGTCTTAATTGTATTTAATATCTACAGAATCTATCTCCTTTTTTATAACTTACCACATCACTGTTCCATCTTATTTTATTATAAACTAACCATAACTTGTCATCAATAATTCTACCTCACTTTAAAAAATACTCAATTGCCCAATTTTATTCTAAATCCCTATTATTGCCCAATTTTACTTTAAACTATACTGATCAAACTTATTGTAAACTTCTTTTATTGACCATTTTTATTCCATACTTTTTTAAACTAGTATTTTCAACTACAACTTTTATATTATCCTGTCTACCATCTTACTAGCATATTATAACCAAGTCATTGCCATTTTTATTTTTATCCTGTCAATTTAAAATCTAATTATACTCTAATTCTTGTAAACAACTTATATAAGACCTTAGTGCAATTACAATTGAGAGTCTTGTTCCTTTATTATATTATTAGATTAATCACAGTTTTACTCTAGCTCATTCTAGCTCAATACATAGTCAATACCAAATTCACTATACTAGACCATAGTGCAATTACTAGTGAGAGACTGGTGCTATTTGTAATTTGTATTTTTATATTATTAGACTAAACCTAGTTGTACTATAGCTCTTTCTAGCTCAATACATAGTCAATACCAAATTCACTATATTAGACCATAGTGCAATTACTAGTGAGAGACTGGTGCTATTTTTAATTTGTATTTTTATATTATTAGATTAAATTCAGTTGTACCATAGCTCATTCTAACTCAATACATAGTCAATACCAAATTCACTATATTAGACCAAAGTGCAATTACTAGTGAGAGACCAGTGCTATTTTTAATTTGTATTTTTATATTATTAGATTAAACCTATTGTACTATAGCTCATTCTAGCTCAAAACATAGACTTCACAAAAGTCATTATTAGACCTTAGTGCAATTACAAGTGAGAGTCTTGTTCTATTTTTAATTTGTATTTTTATATTACTAGTTTATACCTAGTTGTACTTTAGTTCATTCCAGCACAACACATATACAACATCAACTTCATTATGTGTAGTAGTGACTATATCCTACATGACCAAAATACTCTAGCTATATACTTGTCCAAACTTCCAACCACTACAGATATCAGTACTAGAACTCAACACACAACTCAGGATATAAATAACCATAATTTAAACCTAGAAGATGATTGATCACATTGACCCTGATCTAAACCTCCATAATCTGACACCCAATCAAAACCTATTGGAAAGCAACTGCCTTTATTACACAGCATCACAAGCCACCACTATCCTAAACAATGCTAAAAGTCTATCAGTACTTAACTACAACATCAGGTCCTTAAGCAAACACTATGATGACCTCCTAGCACTCCTTGAATCACTAAAGACACCCTTCTCCTGCATTATTCTTACTGAGACCTGGCTTAAGCAGGACACAATAGATATCTACCCTCTACCAGGATACACAGCAATTCACAACTGCAGACCAAACCAAGTTGGGGGTGGTATTGCAATCTATTACTCTAACCAATTATCTTGTCTTAGCACCACTTGCTTTAGTGATGAATATGGGGAATACATTTTTGCTAATTTTACTGTAAAAAACCTTAAGACGCCTATAACAATCGATGCCATTTACCGGATACCTCACACAAACATCCCAAATTTCAGTGAGAAATTAAAGTCACTAATAACAAACAGACAAATGAATAAGCACCACCTTCTCTTAGCTGGAGACTTCAACATCAACCTCGGCTTACTAGATGTTCAGCCTGTAACTGATTTCATCAACAATATGAACAACACACTTCTAATATCAACAATAACTAAACCAACCAGGCTCACTGAGACAAGTACAACCATAATAGACCACATATGGACCAATATACTAGCCCCCCTTAAATCAGGGATAATCACAGATAGCACTACAGACCACTACCCTACCTTCCTCCTGACAAACATTGGTAAACCACCACTTGAATACAACAAAGTCTCATTTAGACTCCATGACGAGGCCTCAGTAAGGAAGTTCACAGCTGACCTAGAGACTGTTGATTGGCCTACAGAATTCTCCAAGGCCAATGGTATTGATGACTGGACAGACATTTTTCTTAACAAATTACTTAGACTATACAACAAACATTGTCCTATAAAAACAAAACAGATCACAAACAAACGGCTTGGTTGCCCATGGCTAACCAGCACCATTCTGAAATCCATTGACAAGAAACACCAATATGAAAAGCAATATAGACAGGGCTTAATACACAAAGATATTCTTAAACACTATTCATCAGCTCTTACCAAAGTAATAAAGAAAGCCAAACAACTATACTACTCCAGTAGATTCACAGACACTAGAGGAGATATAAAAAAGACCTGGAAAACACTCTCTCAGATTCTAGGGACCCACAAACTGAGAAAAACCAAGAATATTGTCCTAACTAAACCTAATGAAACACCACTACATCCCACTGACACAGCTAACAAGATAAACGACTTCTTCTCAACCATAGGATCTAATCTCGCCAGTAAAATCCCACATACCAATGCCCATGCCGGGGACTACCTAGATGGGACTTTCCCTAATTCCTTCTATCTTGCACCAACTGAGCCCACGGAAGTCACTGAGATTATAAAGTCACTTAAAAATAACTCGGGGAATCTGTCTCACGTCCCACCATTACTGTACAAGCGAGCGGCCCATGTCCTTTCGCATGCTATTTCATTACTTTTTAACAAGTCACTAGAGACTAGCACCTTCCCGAAACTACTCAAGAAGGCAAGGGTTACACCAATACATAAAGGTGGTGACCCTACAGACTTAAACAACTATAGGTCAATATCTAACTTACCATTGCTATCCAAAATCTTTGAGAAACTCGTGCACAGGAGACTGTATTCATTTATAATGGCTCAAAACATACTCAACCCCTGCCAATTTGGATTCAGGAAAAATAAAAGCACTAATGATGCAATCATAAAAATGCTAGATCTGCTTTACACAGCATTGGAAAATAAGGAATATCCACTAGGAATTTTTATTGACCTAAGAAAAGCTTTTGACACAGTAGACCACGACATCCTACTCCACAAACTTGATCATTACGGTATAAGAGGCCATGCGCTTGCTTATTTCAAATCTTACATTACTAATAGGTATCAGTACGTCACCATTAAAGACACAGCATCAGCAACACGGCCACTTGATACAGGAGTTCCGTAGGGAAGTGTCCTTGGTCCCCTGCTCTCCCTCATATACATCAATGACCTTCCAAACGTATCCCAACACCTGAAACCCATTCTCTTTGCTGATGACACGACTTATGTCATCTCTCACCCTAATCTTGCCACCCTCAACACCATTGTGAATGAGGAGCTGATTAAAATATCGACTTGTATGACAGCCAATAAACTTACGCTTAACACTGACAAAACCTACTATATTATGTTTGGTAGCAGAGCAGGAGATGCACAAATTAACATTAAGATTGACAACACTCTAATTACCAGAAATAATGGGGGAAAATTCCTAGGCTTATACCTTGACAACAACCTGAATTTCAGCACCCATATCAAGCATATAACCAAAAAAGTATCCAAAACTGTTGGGATCCTCTCCAAGATACGATACTACGTGCCGCAAAATGCCCTTCTCACACTATACCACTCACTTATTTATCCATACCTCACCTATGCTATTTGTGCTTGGGGATCAACTGCAGCAACACACCTAAAGCCAATAATAACCCAACAAAAAGCTGCAGTAAGAATAATCACTAAATCCCATCCCTGGCAACACACCCCCCCACTCTTCATAGACCTAAACTTACTCCCAGTTCAGTACATCCACACTTACTACTGTGCAATCTACATCTACAGGGCCTTAAACTCTAATATCAACCTTGACCTAAAACGCTTTCTTGATAGTTGTGACAGAACCCACAGGCATAACACCAGACACAAACATCTCTACGACATTCCCCGTGTCCGACTAAACCTTTACAAAAATTCAATGTATGTCAAAGGCCCTAAAATCTGGAATACCCTACCTGAGAACTCTAGAACTGCAGACACATTCATCACCTTCAAAACTACCATTAGAAAACATCTTATCTCCCTGATACACCCCGTCAACTAACTACACGAATACCACCTGGTGGTTCACACTTACACTCACTCACTCATTTGACCATAAACAAAAATATTAATCTCAATCTTAAAATAATGAATCCTGTGATACTCCAATACTGAAACTATGTACTGTGCCAAAACAAAAGCATTCACATTGCTAAACTCACAAACTAGTATTTAGTCACTTAGCCATAATACCAACTTACCTCATAATTTGTAATATTTTACAATTAAGAGTAAAACTAAGTCTGCCCGAAATGCCTAGCCATGCTAAGCGTTCTAGTGGTACAATCTGTAATCACAATTTTACTACATGTAAACCACACAATAACCAAATTTCTGTAAACTCAGCATTGTAATCCTTATAGAGAATAAACTTTGAATTTGAATTTGAATTTGAATTTGAATCTATCTACAGCTGCACACTTATGCTTGCATACATGTATAACATAGTAACGTGTGAGTTACCCAGGATGGACCAAGGAAGTCAACCAGAGTGATTTATCTCATTGTCATTGTAACATTACCTAGTTTTTTTTTTTTTTTAGTAATACTGTTTACAATCTATGGTTGGGGTAAGAGGTTGTCTTCAGCATTCATTGTGATGTCTGCTATATTATTATTTCAGTGAGGTACATTAGGTGGCAGTAGCCTGAACTAACTCAAGTGGAAGTTATCATTGAATTTGAACCTCTTGTTTAATGTGATGTATGTCAGAATTCTAATTTTATGCTCAATATTACCTACTTTGTCTCTCTCTCTCTCTCTTTTCATCTTTGTAATTTGTGATAAGGTGTAAGACCTCGCCTGTACCATCCATTATATCATTATATGTACCATATTATTAACACACATACAAGAGGTCTCTGAGTGTGTTTTTGGTGGGGTGTGTGTCGTATTGAGTGGTGGTGGTCTGGGTTGAGTATGGTTGGAGGTGTTCATTGAACTTGAGCACTTGTGTCTTGTGATCTATTTTGGACTTCTGACTTTGTAGTGAATATTTGCTCTTGCATAAGCTATAAGGGAAAGATAAGCGAGGAATTCTTGTGTTGTGAGTCTTACACCAGATATCATCACTGGCAAACATGGCAACTGTTATAGAGGAACCTATTTCTGCAGGTGATGGAAATGATGATAGCTTCCAGACCTTTAAAAGTAAACAAAAGAGAAAAAGTGAGAAAGGGTTAGAGCGTCGATGTAGTCAGACTCACTTGACTCGTACACAATGTGACACTAAACGTCCTTGGTGCACAGAGGCTGCAAGAAGTCTTTCTTCAAAGGAAGAATGTGTTAAGCTGAACTTCCCTGACAACACCCCGCTGCCTGCTAAGTGTGCATGGCTAATGGAAGCTGTAAACAAGCATCCTAACTCAAGGATCCAATTTAGGAAAAACACACACAACTTTGTGTTTGTGGAACAGAATGCAGAACTGATCAATGATCTACTTAGTACACCTTATGGGGATATTAAGCTGCTCCGACCTCCATCAGACACTCACCACTTTAAAAAATGGGTCAGTATCATAATCTTTGGATACCCTCACTGCATGGACCCATCCCATTTGACTCTCAGTGAGCATATCATCAAGCCTAAAAGACTTAAAGGAAAATCCCAAATTATTGCCAGTTGGGTGGGTCCTGTGCCCCTCCCCCGGAATATCTGGGTGCATGGTTTACGTTTCCTAAACATCGAAGTGTACCTACCCCCTAAACGTAGGTGTTACAAATGCCAGCACTATGGCCATGTTGCAGTAGACTGTGGAATACTACATTCTTGGTGTGGTAAGTGTGCTGGGAAACATTCCACTAGAGAATGCACAGTAGGCCCTGACTGCCAAAAATTTAAGTGTATTAACTGTAAAGAAGTTGGGGTTACAGTTTCCCACAAGGACTGCAGTCAGAACCCAAACAACCTTCGATGTAAACCTGATAACAACCCTTTAATGGTAACTGAGGATGAGGCCATCCAGTCTACCACAGCCAGATCTGAGACTGAACCTCTGCAAAGTGTGCAAGAACCCCACCTCACTGCAAATGATTCTGGTGATACCAGAATGCCATCACACACACCAGCTGTGGAGGAGCTAGCCATCCCTGCTAGCACATATGGAACTACTGGTCTGCCACTACAGATACCTATGGCTACACCTGAATATGAGGATGAGTTTGTCATTTCTCCCAATACACACAACTACAACAGTCAGACGGACACCACACAGGTAACCCCCCTGGAAATTGGAGATGAGTCAGATGCACAGGACCTACCTGCAATGAATGATGAAACAGAGAACACTAATGTAACCATGGTACCTGTTAAGGTGATAGGTGTTAAAGAAAGCACTAACCCAGAAGTGCCATCCTCCGGAGAGGCATTGGATTCGCCTGACCTTCCTCATATTATAACAAATTTCCAGAAAAAAATTGAGCATCTTGAACAGATCCTGACAAGTTTAATAAATATGTGTAATCAGGATGATGCTCTTGAGCATGGTGATGATGTCAAAAGTGCAGCAATCTCCGTTCAGCTTCCAGCAATTTGTGAGAAAGAAGCCCATGACTCTTGCCTTCAAGACTTGCCTTTTAACTGGCTGCCAAGATGCCGAAAAATGCTTAAAAATAAAGGTCCTGAAGATAAAGACGTACAAACTATGCTATTTGCTCTTAAGTGTCTGCACACTGTAGCCAAAGCATAATAGTTTTACCATCTTATGAGCAAGAGATTGTAATAACTCACTACAATGGATACATTACAAATCTTTTCATGGAACATTGCTTCCATCAGGAAGCGGTTGCCTGACTTACATCATATTAGTGCAACCAAGAATATTGATGTCATCTGTTTGCAGGAATGTAGATTGAAAGATGGAGCACCTCCACCAAACTTGCCCGGATATGCAGCTTATAACCTAAGGTCAACCAACTATTGTGTGATGTATGTCAGAAAGAACTTGCCACATTCACTCCTTTCCTTGCAGAGTCGAGTTAACATGCAGTATCATGGTGTCAAAGTATATGCAGGCGATTTTTCCATAAACATTTTTAATCTCTATGCCCCAGCGAACCAGCTTCGACCTGATGCTTTACCAGATCGCATCAATAGTGAACCTACCATCATTCTTGGAGATTTTAATGCCAGACATAAGAATATTGGTGGGTCTATAACAAACACCAATGGAACTAAACTAGTGAGATTGCTAAATGAGCATGATAATGTTCGAATTGTGGGCACTACTGAGCCTACTCACATATATGGTGGCATAAAAAAGACCTGGAAGACCCTATCAGAAATTCTGGGAACAAAAAAGATATCACGACATAGCGAAATAAAATTAGCAAAATCAGATGAACCCCAACTCCCACCAACAGAAACAGCAAACAGACTCAATGATTTCTTCTCCACTATAGGTCAAAACCTTGCCAATAATATCCCAAGCTCAGATACCCCACCAAATGACTACCTCACTGGAAACTACCCGAACACACTGTTCCTAGCTCCGACTAACCCATACGAAGTCTCCCTTATTATCAACGCACTGAAAAACAAGGCAGGAGATTTAAATACCTTACCACCCTTTATATACAATAAAGCGTCACAAGTACCATCACCAATCATTGCAACACTCTTTAACAAATCCATTGAATCCTCCACCTTCCCTACAGTTCTCAAAATAGCAAGGGTCACCCCGATCCATAAAGGAGGAGGCCAAACAGAGTTGAATAACTATAGGCCAATAGCCCCACTCCACAAAGGGGGCAGTAAAGCAACAGCAAAGAACTACAGACCAATAGCACTAACATCCCATATCATAAAAATATTTGAAAGGGTCCTAAGAAGCAAGATCACCACCCATCTAGAAACCCATCAGTTACACAACCCAGGGCAACATGGGTTTAGAACAGGTCGCTCCTGTCTGTCTCAACTACTGGATCACTACGACAAGGTCCTAAATGCACTAGAAGACAAAAAGAATGCAGATGTAATATATACAGACTTTGCAAAAGCCTTCGACAAGTGTGACCATGGCGTAATAGCGCACAAAATGCGCGCTAAAGGAATAACAGGAAAAGTCGGTCGATGGATCTATAATTTCCTCACTAACAGAACACAGAGAGTAGTCGTCAACAGAGTAAAGTCCGAGGCAGCTACGGTGAAAAGCTCTGTTCCACAAGGCACAGTACTAGCTCCCATCTTGTTCCTCATCCTCATATCCGACATAGACAAGGATGTCAGCCACAGCACCGTGTCTTCCTTTGCAGATGACACCCGAATCTGCATGACAGTGTCTTCCATTGCAGACACTGCAAGGCTCCAGGCGGACATCAACCAAATCTTTCAGTGGGCTGCAGAAAACAATATGAAGTTCAACGATGAGAAATTTCAATTACTCAGATATGGTAAACATGAGGAAATTAAATCTTCATCAGAGTACAAAACAAATTCTGGCCACAAAATAGAGCGAAACACCAACGTCAAAGACCTGGGAGTGATTATGTCGGAGGATCTCACCTTCAAGGACCATAACATTGTATCAATCGCATCTGCTAGAAAAATGACAGGATGGATAATGAGAACCTTCAAAACTAGGGAGGCCAAGCCCATGATGACACTCTTCAGGTCACTTGTTCTATCTAGGCTGGAATATTGCTGCACTCTAACAGCACCTTTCAAGGCAGGTGAAATTGCCGACCTAGAAAATGTACAGAGAACTTTCATGGTGCGCATAACGGAGATAAAACACCTCAATTACTGGGAGCGCTTGAGGTTTCTAAACCTGTATTCCCTGGAACGCAGGAGGGAGAGATACATGATTATATACACCTGGAAAATCCTAGAGGGACTAGTACCGAACTTGCACACGAAAATCACTCACTACGAAAGCAAAAGACTTGGCAGACGATGCACCATCCCCCCAATGAAAAGCAGGGGTGTCACTAGCACGTTAAGAGACCATACAATAAGTGTCAGGGGCCCGAGACTGTTCAACTGCCTCCCAGCACACATAAGGGGGATTACCAACAGACCCCTGGCAGTCTTCAAGCTGGCACTGGACAAGCACCTAAAGTCAGTTCCTGATCAGCCGGGCTGTGGCTCGTACGTTGGTTTGCGTGCAGCCAGCAGCAACAGCCTGGTTGATCAGGCGCTGATCCACCAGGAGGCCTGGTCACAGACCGGGCCGCGGGGGCGTTGACCCCCGAAACTCTCTCCAGGTAACTCCAGGTATCCAATTTACACCCTCTCTCAAAAATCTTCGAAAAATTAATTCATAAACGAATCTACTCCTACCTCATCTCCCAAAACATTCTCAACCCCTGCCAATTTGGATTCAGGCCTAATAAAAATACTAATGATGCTATTATACACATGCTAGAACATATATACACTGCAATAGAGAAAAAAGAAGTCCCACTGGGGATCTTCATTGACTTACGTAAAGCTTTTGATACAGTTGACCATGACTTGCTCCACGTAAAATTGTCACACTATGGTATTAGAGGGCACTCCCTCAACTACCTCAAGTCTTACCTTAGCAACAGAAGCCAATATGTGTACGCAAATGGGGCAAGCTCTTCCGCACAACCAATTACAGTTGGTGTCCCACAGGGAAGTGTCCTTGGCCCTCTTCTCTTTCTCCTATACATAAATGACCTACCAAATGCTTCGCAATTACTCAAACCCACACTTTTTGCAGATGACACCACATACGTCTTCTCTCACCCGAGCCCAGTCACGCTAGCCAATACTGTAAACACCGAATTACAGAAAATATCTACCTGGATGAGGACTAACAAACCTACACTAAACATTGACAAAACCTACTTCATTCAGTTTGGTAGCAGAGCTACAGATGTACCTCTTAACATAACGATAAACGGATCATCTATCACAAAGCTAACAGAGGGAAAATTCTTAGGAATCCACCTCGATAATAGACTCAAATTTCATACACATATACAACAAATTTCTAAGAAAATTTCCAAGACTGTAGGCATACTATCGAAGATACGGTACTATGTTCCACAGTCAGCCCTCCTGGCCCTTTATCACTCTCTTATTTACCCCTATCTCACCTATGGAATTTGTGCATGGGGCTCAACAACAACTAACCATCTCAGGCCACTAATTACCCAACAAAAGGCTGCAGTTAGAATGATAACAAATTCTCACTACAGGCAGCACACTCCACCAATATTCAAAACACTCAACCTACTCACCATACAAAACATCCATACTTATTATTGCACTTATTACATACATAGAACACTTAAGTCTGATATTAACCCTCCCCTCAAACATCTCCTTGCCAACCTCAACAGAACACATGGCCATAATACAAGGCACAGATCACTCTTTGATGTTCCTCGTGTCCATCTCACGCTATGCAGAAACTCAATGCACATAAAAGGCCCTAAAATCTGGAATTCATTACCTTTAAATATAAAAGAAAAGCTCTGTTCCACAAGGCACAGTACTCGCTCCCATCTTGTTCCTCATCCTTATATCCGACATAGACAAGGATGTCAGCCACAGCACCGTGTCTTCCTTTGCAGATGACACCCGAATCTGCATGACAGTGTCTTCCATTGCAGACACTGCAAAGCTCCAGGCAGACATCAACCAAATCTTTCAGTGGGCTGCAGAAAACAATATGAAGTTCAACGATGAGAAATTTCAATTACTCAGATATGGTAAACATGAGGAAATTAAATCTTCATCAGAGTACAAAACAAATTCTGGCCACAAAATAGAGCGAAACACCAACGTCAAAGACCTGGGAGTGATCATGTCGGAGGATCTCACCTTCAAGGACCATAACATTGTATCAATCGCATCTGCTAGAAAAATGACAGGATGGATAATGAGAACCTTCAAAACTAGGGAGGCCAAGCCCATGATGACACTCTTCAGGTCACTTGTTCTATCTAGGCTGGAATATTGCTGCACACTAACAGCACCTTTCAAGGCAGGTGAAATTGCCGACCTAGAAAATGTACAGAGAACTTTCACGGCGCGCATAACGGAGATAAAACACCTCAATTATTGGGAGCGCTTGAGGTTCCTAAACCTGTATTCCCTGGAACGCAGGAGGGAGAGATACATGATTATATACACCTGGAAAATCCTAGAGGGACTAGTACCGAACTTGCACACGAAAATCACCCACTACGAAAGCAAAAGACTTGGCAGACGATGCACCATCCCCCCAATGAAAAGCAGGGGTGTCACTAGCACGTTAAGAGACCATACAATAAGTGTCAGGGGCCCGAGACTGTTCAACTGCCTCCCAGCACACATAAGGGGGATTACCAACAGACCCCTGGCAGTCTTCAAGCTGGCACTGGACAAGCACCTAAAGTCAGTTCCGGATCAGCCGGGCTGTGGCTCGTATGTTGGTTTGCGTGCAGCCAGCAGCAACAGCCTGGTTGATCAGGCTCTGATCCACCAGGAGGCCTGGTCTCAGACCGGGCCGCGGGGGCGTTGACCCCCGGAACTCTCTCCAGGTAAACTCCAGGTAAACCTGTTTATAAATTCAAGTCTCTTCTCAAAGTTCACTTACTCACTCAAAACCAAATAAATACTGAATAACTGAACCATATAAATTGTATATCCTAAATGTTACTCACAATTATATCACACAAATGTTAAACCTAACTTTGTTATTTTTTTTAAATACACTACATAACAGAATACTCCATTCTACTGAATGAACAGCAATGCATGCAACCATAGGACCTGTCTTTGTAATACTCATTTGTATTTTATAGTTATCTGTTTACAATAATGTCTTATCACTGATTTCATCATTGCTTAGTTAATCTTAAGTTAATGTTAAGCCAGCCCGTAATGCTGTGCATATAAGTGGCTTTGGCATGCTGCTCTTACCTGTATTTTTTTGTACCTCTGTTTGTATGGTAAAATTTCTAAATAAATAAATAAATAAATACTAGATCTATGTCTTGGATTTAATACATCATATACGATGCATGACTCTGTCATAGTTGATGATCTTCTATCTGATCACTTCCCAAGACTAACAACTGTCAATCTTGATCACATCTCCAGCAATCAAGGAGCTAAATACAGAAGGAGGAAACTTATTCTCAAACCAGAACACAGAGACAACTTTATTAACCACTTGGATCAATGGTATAAGAATTACGAGCCCATTGGCACACAAAAATTTAATGATGATTTAATTACCACTATTGAGAGTGTTCTCACAGATCAAGTGGGCAGAAATAGGAAACAAAGACCCTCCACTATAAATAACAATAAAAACCAATGTAAATACTATAATGATCCACAGCTACGCAATCTAACACATGCAGCTAGGAGGATTGGGAAAGCATACCGTGAATGTAGAACCCCAGACCTGCTCAGAACGTTCCAAGCTACACTAACAAATGCAAGGAATAGAAAGGAAGAACTTAGGCAACAGGAATGGGAACAGTTTGTTAGTGGATTAAATAGGTCCACCCCTTTGAGTTTGGTTTGGAAAGGTATAAATAAAATAACCAGGAAAAAGACTGGCAATGTTGCTCATCCCTTTCCTCTTAAGAAAGCAAATGACCTCATAAATGACTGGTCCAAAACATCCAGGCATGAAAGCCTTCCATCTCATATTAGAAAAAATTTAGAGAGTACTTCTGAAGAAATGTTGAAACTGATTAATTTTATGAGCCAAAATATTGATGAGAGTGATTGCCTCTTTACCGAGTATGAATTAGATAATGCATTAACCAAAGGTCGATCAACTGCTCCTGGAGAGGATGGTATAACCTATGATATTCTCAGAACTCTAAGGCACGTGCCTGATAACCCTTTGTTGGCACTGTATAATCTCAGTTACATTGAGGGCGTTCTTCCTACTTCCTGGACCAATAGTCTCATTGTGCCTATCCCTAAGCCCCAACAGCCTGATACATTTAGGCCGATCTCCTTAACTAGTTGTCTTTGTAAAACTTTTGAAAGAATGATGCTTAACAGACTGTACTACAGAATCAGACACCAACTTTCCCCCTACCTCTATGGGTTCATGAAAGGTAAAAGTGTGCAGAACTGTATTTCCACCTTTCTCACTGCACACACCTCTACTAGTTTTACCACTTTTCTTGATCTAAAATCTGCATTTGATATTGCGAACAGAACCGTTATACTACTTGAACTAGCCAAAATGAATATTGGTGGTAGCTTACTCTGCTGGATAATAGGATACCTGTCAAATAGAGTATCCTCTGTCCTTTACCAAGGCTTCAGAAGTGATTCTAAAGAAATGTCTTTAGGTACACCGCAGGGAGGAGTTCTTAGTCCCATGCTATTTAATATTCTGATTAATGCTCTCCTAAATGCTCTACCTGCCTCACCTAAACATATAGCTATAAGCTATGCTGATGATATTATGATCCATACAACAGGGCATAAGAAGATGAATACCATTCTTAATGAAGTTCAAGCAATTTGTAATCGACTAGGCCTCATAATATCTTCCTCTAAAACAAAGATATTAACAAGCAAACGACATCCCCCACCCATCTATTTGCAGGGTGAAATCATTAGCTACGTTAAAACTTACAGATATCTTGGTGTAGATGTACCCTTTAACAAATCCACTATACCACAACTAAACAAGAAATGCAAAGCTAGGCTAAATGCTCTCAAAGCTGTTGCTGGCTACAATCCCAACTATGGTGCTAATGTGAGAATCTGTCCCAGATCTACAAAAGTTCTTAACATGAGGAAGGAGCTTGGTATTTCTAGTATCAGTGATAGGATTGTTGAAATTAACACTGTACTCGGTATTAGAATGTTGAGAAACGAACCAGACACTGTCACAGTGAATCTTACCAAGTGTCTAGAGGTAAATACACACAGATCTAAATGGATTGTGAAAACGTGCAATTGCATTAAGTTTTATAACCTACATGAACTGTAGGCAACAAGAGCATTTCACCCTTCCATGGAAGATGTGTTCATTTAATATCACATACCTACAAGTCCCTCCCAAGAAGCTCATTGCTAGTAATCCCTTCCTTAAATCTCTTGTTAGAGCAACTGCTCAAGAAGAAATTTCTCACCTAACCGGTAGTAATAAGTTATCACAAGTTATATACACTGATGGATCTAAACAGGAGTCTTCTGGCAGGGCTGCATCTGCTCTTGTTGCCACCTCCCTAGTTAAGAACGATAATAAATTTGTTGAGTTAGGCATAAGAATTAACAACTGGGCGTCTACACTGCAAACTGAATTGTTTGCAATCCTAATGGCGCTAAAGCTAACCTATGACACTGAGCTTGACTCTATCATCATTACTGATTCTATGTCATCATTGAAGGCACTTGACTCATATAATGACTCCAACAACATGCTCATTGGGGAAGCCAGGTATAGATACTCAAAAATTATGGACAAAGGAATTAATGTGCAATTGCTATGGATCCCATCACACATTGGATTACTCCTTCATGATAAAGTTGATATGTTAGCCAAGAAGAGTACCCAGAAGGAGAATATAGAATATAACTTTGGTATAACTGTGTCTAGCATTAGGAATAATACTAGGAGAGAAGTAAATAATGAAAATGATTGTTATAGGAATGCAGTTAGAAGCCTGAGTAGATCTATAACCCACTATGATAACATGAACGTAGATAAGTATGTTTATGGAGCAACTTGCAATGTGAACAGACTGACTAATGTTGTAGTGGCCAGGCTTAGGCTTGGTTACAAGTACTTCTGGCAGTTTGGGAGACACACAGATGATGATCAAACTAAATGTAAATTATGTGATCAGGCTTATGGTAACTCTCTTGAACACTATGTGCTTAATTGTCCACTTATTGAGGAATACAGAGACAGACAGTATAATAACCTATGTGACATGTTAAGATATCTTATTAATGAAAATAAGATACCAGATATACTAAGCAAATTTCCTAAATTTGCTTGTAACAGATAAGTGAACTATAGATATGTAGATATAAATCCATATGTATTCCTGTTAACCCTTTGGGGCCTAGTTCCTAGGCCTTTTGTGTATCCATATGCTCTCGCGTTACCGTCCACAGGATGGATATGGGGTGCACAATAAACTAGCCACTTCGGTGGCAAAATCTAATCTAATAAATAACAAAAAGGCACAATACCGTGACTGGAACGATACACAAATAACCCGCACATAAAAGACAGAAGCTTACGACGACGTTTCGGTCCGACTTGGACCATTGACAGTGTGACTTTGTCAATGGTCCAAGTCGGACCGAAACGTCGTCGTAAGCTTCTGTCTTTTATGTGCGGGTTATTTGTGTATCTAATCTAATCTTTGATGAATACTTTCACAACTGCCTTTGACAGTGAATTTGGAGTAGCTGCAGAAGTCACTGTTGCTAGAGTCGCATGATCACTGGAATGTGTGGAGGCACTAGCTCTTGTTGATGCATTGGCACGACATACTTTAGCAAAGTGACCTTTCTTGTGGCATTTATGGCACATTGCTTCACGAGCCGGACACTTTGGACGTGGATGTCTTGAAAAACCACAAAAGAAACACACCGTACCTGCTGGTGCTGTCACTGAGGCAGGTTCCACAGTAACTTCATTGCAAGAGTCTTAGTCAGGAATTGCAGCACTTACCACTCGAGAAGGCTGAGTGGTACTGTATACTTCAGAATTCTTCTGGGCTGAATCTAGAGCTCTTTCCTGGTCGAAGGCAGTGGCTAAGTCGAGAGTTTTATTCTCCAATAAACGCTGCCTTATTATTGGTGATTGCAGGCCACTGATAAAAGCATCCCTGATGGACTCTTCACAATACTGAGCAGCTGTCACTGCTTGGAAGTGACAGTCCTTACCTAAAATTTTCAGTGCTTGAAGGTATTCCTCTAAGGATTCATCAGTCTGCTGGCGGCGAGTTGCAAGGCGATAGCGTGCAAAGATTTCATTTGTAGGTTTAATATACTGAGACTTGAGGGTTTTGATAGCATCTTCATAGGTATTACACTCAGAAATAGCCTCATATATCTTAGGTGACACAAAATTGATAAGCAGACTTAGTTTATCTAGATCTTTTTTAGGAAGGGCTCCCAAGAAGTTTTCGAAAGTCTTAAACCAGTGCTTCCATTTCTGAGCAGCCGTTGATAAGCTGGGGTCACAGTCTAGCCTCTCAGGTTTCAGTAAACGCTCCATGTTGTGATGTAGTCTAGCGCATGATCACCACGAGGTAGCCCAGGATTCTATGTTCAATAAATTGTTGTGATAGAAACACAGGCCTTACCTCTAGGCTTTATTGAACATAGAATCTTCATAGTACTTCTGCAACAACAAAATATAATGACTAGTACATCTAATAACTGCTTCTACAGAGATGGTGATGTCTTGCATATGTCAAGAGAAAAGTTATAACTACAGGCCACATATTTAAACTCACCATGTAATCTGCATCACTAATATATTGATGTAAAAGAAGAGAATCACACACCATGTGTTGGCGCCCATGACACACACCAAACTGTTGTTGTTGTTAAGGGCCCCGAGAGGTGGTGCAGTATTATCCTGTTGCTGCTCCCCACAGGAGCAGTATCACTACAAGTATGTTGCACCACTGAGTGCCCAAGGCAACTCACACAGCCAGAGTTTCCAACACCTCCACTCTCATAGGCTTGGAGAGAGAGAGGGTCATACTCTGGAGCTGGTTGCATACAAGAAGAGCTAGGCCACCTCCGCTTCCTGCAAGGCGATCTCTACGGTAAACAGTAAAACCAGGCATCCGAAGAGAATGTCAAGGGTGTAACCATGTCTCAGAGAGACCCACCACCAGTGGCTGTACCTCAGCCAGATACCTCTGAAGGTCCGGAAGCTTCCCCAGTACAGAACGTGTGTTCCAAAGAAGAAAAACAGAGGGGTGAGAAAGGTTCACGTGTGTGAACTAAGCAGCCCAATAAGGCGAGGGAGAACCGAGAGACATGCAGTCACAAAAGAGGTGCCCTGGAGGTAAGAATGTAACACCTCCACCAGGAGGAGGATAGGATGAAGGAATAAAGCCCAGGCAGGCGAGAATGAGAAAGTGGGACCTTCAGACATGAAGGGTCCTGGAGTGGAGACAGGCCAAGGCTGGAGTTGAGGAGAATTGGGGGGGTGGTCTGCTGTGAGATGGCCGGCTCCAGGTCGGGTATGATGTCCATTTGAACTGGGTGGGGCTCTGAGCAACGAGTCAATTTGGGAACTGTACCACCTCGACGGGAGGACGTGCATTGTGGACGAGGGGGGCATGTGCAATAATTTCTGCAATGGAAGCCGGGTCTGAGGACACCCTGAGTTGATGTTGCCCCGGGGGTGGGGAATCCTCTAAAGAAAAAGAGAGGTCTGCCAGAGCCCCAAACCGATTTGTAACAGGGATATTAGCCCTCACAGCTGTGGAGTACAGATGCCATGGCCGTGTTGGTGTTGGGGAGACTCCCTTAGTGGGAGGCACTGGAGGCGAAGGAGGCAGGGGCTGATGGACTGTGACTGGTTTTACGGACCACAAGCAGGGGTTACATTCATCGAGTGAACAAGACTGGGCCCTGGCTGAGTTTGCCAAATCAAGAGCCTGGCGATATGCCGGGCAAGACCGGGAGGTAACCTTGTGGTTCCCTTTACAGAAGTAGCACAAAGCCAGGCGGGTACAGGTAATGCTGTCTTTAACTACTGGGTGAAACCCGCTGCAGTTCGCACATCTTACCTTACCACGGCAAGACAACTCTCCATGCCCAAAAAGGAAACATTTCCGACACCGGAGCAAAGGAAAAGTATAAGGAAGAACAGGAAATCTTAGATTGCCAAAAGTCACAAATTTCGGGAGAGCACCCGAGAAACATATACAAACCATACGAGATGGGGTAGAACGATTCGAGAGGCTCCAAACCTCCCGCAAACCTAAGTCGTCACCCCCAGTGTGAACCAATTCAGAGTGGATCTCCTCATCTGAGAGGGATGTAGAAATCGGTCCAATTCTGCCGTAACAACAGCCAGCAGCGAGGATTGAGGAGCAGACCTCCCAGCAGACAACATTCCATCTACCCAGGACATGAATGGCATTTAGTGGCAAATTTCTAGCCAGAAAAGACTTATTATGGAGCCAGAGCCTTAGGGTTGCACCCCTACCGAGTTGTTGGACGCCTCCATCTATGCAAGCCTTGCTGAAAGGAGATCCACTGACGGCGTTGGTGACGTCCCGTGGGTTGGTGAAGGGCGTACCGCCATCCTTAGGATGCACAAGAACCACCATTACGTCTGGAGTAATGTGAGGAGGAGCATAGTCTGGGCAAGTGGTGGGTTGGCATTTTGGGCTAGACAGGGGCCTGGCACTGTCGTCAACCTCAAGGGCCCGTTTGTTTATCCCAGTAGGGGGCACACTAGCCATATCTTGGTCCGACGGTAGTGAAACAGTTGTCAACTGAGTAGAGACATGAAGGGGGTCCCTCCCTATGAGGGCGAATGACATCTCAGTTGAACCCCCCATAAATGGGCCACCCAACACCGCCTGATGGAGAAAACAATGACAACTCAAGCACACAAGAGCCTACACCACTAATAAACAACTCCACCAATGCCGGCCGAGCTCTCATATCAAGTTAGACAGTCCTCGATGATGCATTGACTTTCTTGGGTTATCCTGGGTGGCTAACCCTCTGGGGTTAAAAATCCTAATGAACTCTTATTTTATCTTATCTTATCTTACATGTACTTGTAGATCTAAGATATTATTATTATTATTATTATTATTATTATTATTATTATTATTATTATTATTATTATTATTATTATGACATGCCCATGCACTCTGCCCCAGGGCCAGACTCATGGAGCTCCGTGTTCATCAGGAACTGCAAGAAGCCCCTGTCACGTGCTTTTAACATCCTATGGAGAGGGAGCATGGACACGGGGGTCGTCCCACAGTTACTAAAAACAACAGACATAGCCCCACTCCACAAAGGGGGCAGTAAAGCAATAGCAAAGAACTACAGACCGATAGCACTAACATCCCATATCATAAAAATCTTTGAAAGGGTCCTAAGAAGCAAGATCGCCACCCATCTAGATACCCATCAATTACCAACCCAGGGAAACATGGGTTTAGAGCAGGTCGCTCCTGTCTGTCTCAGCTACTGGATCACTACGACAAAGTCCTAGATGCACTAGAAGACAAAAAGAATGCAGATGTCAAAATGCGTGCTAAAGGAATAACAGGAAAAGTTGGTAGACTGATCTATAATTTCCTGACAAATAGAACACAATTAGTAGTAGTAAATAGAGTAAAGTCTGAGGTGGCTATGGTGAAAAGCTCTGTTCCGTAAGGCACAGTACTCGTTCCCATCTTGTTCCTCATCCTCATATCTGACATAGACAAGCATGTAAGCCACAGCACCGTGTCTTCCTTTGCAGATCACACCCAAATATGCATGACAGCGTCTTCCAATGCAGACACTGCAAGGCTCCAGGCAGACATCAACCAAATCTTTCAACGGGCTGCAGAAAACAATATGAAGTTCAACGATGAGAAATTTCAATTACTCCGATATGGTAAACACCTGGAGTTTACCTGGAGAGAGTTCCGGGGGTCAACGCCCCCCGCGGCCCGGTCTGTGACCAGGCCTCCTGGTGGATCAGAGCCTGATCAACCAGGCTGTTGCTGCTGGCTGCACGCAAACCAACGTACGAGCCACAGCCCGGCTGATCCGGAACTGACTTTAGGTGCTTGTCCAGTGCCAGCTTGAAGACTGCCAGGGGTCTGTTGGTAATCCCCCTTATGTGTGCTGGGAGGCAGTTGAACAGTCTCGGGCCCCTGACACTTATTGTATGGTCTCTTAAGGTGCTAGTGACACCCCTGCTTTTCATTGGGGGGATGGTGCATCGTCTGCCAAGTCTTTTGCTTTCGTAGTGAGTGATTTTCGTGTGCAAGTTCGGTACTAGTCCCTCTAGGATTTTCCAGGTGTATATAATCATGTATCTCTCCCTCCTGCGTTCCAGGGAATACAGGTTTAGGAACCTCAAGCGCTCCCAATAATTGAGGTGTTTTATCTCCGTTATGCGCGCCGTGAAAGTTCTCTGTACATTTTCTAGGTCGGCAATTTCACCTGCCTTGAAAGGTGCTGTTAGTGTGCAGCAATATTCCAGCCTAGATAGAACAAGTGACCTGAAGAGTGTCATCATGGGCTTGGCCTCCCTAGTTTTGAAGGTTCTCATTATCCATCCTGTCATTTTTCTAGCAGATGCGATTGATACAATGTTATGGTCCTTGAAGGTGAGATCCTCCGACATGATCACTCCCAGGTCTTTGACGTTGGTGTTTCGCTCTATTTTGTGGCCAGAATTTGTTTTGTACTCTGATGAAGATTTAATTTCCTCATGTTTACCATATCTGAGTAATTGAAATTTCTCATCGTTGAACTTCATATTGTTTTCTGCAGGCCACTGAAAGATTTGGTTGATGTCCGCCTGGAGCTTTGCAGTGTCTGCAATGGAAGACACTGTCATGCAGATTCGGGTGTCATCTGCAAAGGAAGACACGGTGCTGTGGCTGACATCCTTGTCTATGTCGGATATGAGGATGAGGAACAAGATGGGAGCGAGTACTGTGCCTTGTGGAACAGAGCTTTTCACCGTAGCTGCCTCGGACTTTACTCTGTTGACAACTACTCTCTGTGTTCTGTTAGTGAGGAAATTATAGATCCATCGACCGACTTTTCCTGTTATTCCTTTAGCACGCATTTTGTGTGCTATTACGCCATGGTCACACTTGTCGAAGGCTTTTGCAAAGTCTGTATATATTACATCTGCATTCTTTTTGTCTTCTAGTGCATTTAGGACCTTGTCGTAGTGATCCAATAGTTGAGACAGACAGGAGCGACCTGTTCTAAACCCATGTTGCCCTGGGTTGTGTAACTGATGGGTTTCTAGATGGGTGGTGATCTTGCTTCTTAGGACCCTTTCAAAGATTTTTATGATATGGGATGTTAGTGCTATTGGTCTGTAGTTCTTTGCTGTTGCTTTACTGCCCCCTTTGTGGAGTGGGGCTATGTCTGTTGTTTTTAGTAACTGTGGGACGACCCCCGTGTCCATGCTCCCTCTCCATAGGATGGAAAAGGCTCGTGATAGGGGCTTCTTGCAGTTCTTGATGAACACAGAGTTCCATGAGTCTGGCCCTGGGGCAGAGTGCATGGGCATGTCATTTATCGCCTGTTCGAAGTCATTTGGCGTCAGAATAACATCGGATAGGCTTGTATTAATCAAATTTTGTGGCTCTCTCATAAAAAATTCATTTTGATCTTCGACTCTCAGTCTGGTTAGCGGCTTGCTAAAAACTGAGTCATATTGGGACTTGAGTAGCTCACTCATTTCCTTGCTGTCATATGTGCCGGCTACTTGTTAAGGTAGGGTAAGTCAAGCTTTCGCTATTCCCGCCTTTTTTTCCCCTCCCCGAAAGTGATAGTTTGCTTGCCGGCTACTTGTTAAGGTAAGGCAAGTCTAGCTCCCGCTATTCCCGCCTTTTTCCCCCCACCCGGAAAGTGATAGTTTGATTGCCGTCTGCTTGTTAAGGTAGGGTCAGTCTAGCTCCCGCTATCCCTTCCCCTCCTTCTTCCCCCCCCCAGAAGGTGACGTGTGGGGCTCCGGTCCAAACAGTAATCACTAGACTCACAGCTCCCAGCACTACTGTAAGTACATGCCTGCCTTGTATTCTAGTGGATTTATTGGTTGAAAGCTTCACTTTTGACCAATAATAAACTTAGTCCTTTCAGTCTTGCTCTAAGTTGACTGTTGTAATAATCACCACATCTTTTAGGTATTGTACTTATCATGGAGAGTGATTTCTTAAGCAGTGGGTAACCTGTCTATCTTTCCAGCTTGGATGACAGAGAGGGTCACCTGATAACTTAGTCACACAGCACACACTCTCGCAAATTATTTATGCTGATGGTTCTGTTCACCAATCCACTGGTGCAGCTGGTAGTGCTGCTGTTGTCATACAGAGTGATGGCTCTCTTAAAGAAATTGGAGCACGCATCAATAATTGTGCCTCTACCCTTCAGATAGAACAGTTTGCCATACTCCTTGCACTGAAATGCATCTATGTATCAAAGATTGACAGTTTAATTGTAACTGATTCTCTGTCATCCATAAATGCTCTCAACTCATTAAGCATAAATTGTGGCATGCTTGTGTCAGAAGCCAGACACAGGTATGGTAGGATTGTGGACAGTGGAGTCAGAGTGCACATGCTGTGGATTCCATCTCACATTGGTCTTCAGATGCATGATAGAACTGATAAATTGGCTAAGCTGTATGCTTTCAAAGAGGGAGTAGATTACAATCTTGACTTGTCAGGTAGTAGTTTGAGAACAATAATACGAAAAGAACTTCAACTGAATTTTATGGACTTAAGGCTCAGGGAGATTGACACCAGTGAGTCCATCTATCATCATTCTATCATGCAGGAGGAGCCACATGTCTACGGTGCATCCAACAAAATAAGCAGACTCTTGGATGTCACTACTGCCCGGCTCCGGCTGGGTTACAAGTATCTTTGGCAGGTTAAATCACCACCACCACCAGATGTAGACCAAACGAAATGTAAACTTTGCCAGATGGACTATTGTCACACCCTGCGTCATTATGTGCTGGAGTGTGATAAAATTAATGAATTTAGAAACAACTCACTCAGAAATGTTCAAGAAATGGCAAAGTACTTTATCCACAGTGGTATATTGCAGACCATTCTGGAGAAATACCCTGACTTTGCTAGCTGTAAATAAAGCATTACCACATGTGTGCATGTGTGCGTGTGTGTGTGTGTGTGTGTGTGTGTGTGTGTGTGTGTGTGTTCACTCACCTAGTTGAGATTGCAGGGGTCGAGTCCAAGCTCCTGTGTGTGTATGTGTGTGTGTGTGTGTTTGTGTGTGCGTGTGTATGTGTATGAGTGTATATGAGTGTGTGTGTGTGTATGAGTGTATGTGTGTGTGTGTATGAGTGTGTGTGTGTGTGTGTACTCACCTAATTGTACTCACCTAATTGTGGTTGCAGGGGTCGAGACTCAGCTCCTGGCCCCGCCTCTTCACTGATCGCTACTGGATCCTCTCTCTCTCTCTGCTTCCTGAGCTTTGTCATACCTCTTCTTAAAACTATGTATGGTTCCTGCCTCCACTACTTCACTTGCTAGGCTATTCCACTTGCTGACAACTCTATGACTGAAGAAATACTTCCTAACGTCCCTGTGACTCGTCTGAGTCTTCAGCTTCCAGTTGTGACCCCTTGTCCCTGTGTCCCCTCTCTGGAACATCCTATCTCTGTCCACCTTGTCTATTCCCCGCAGTATCTTGTATGTCGTTATGTCTCCCCTGACCCTTCTGTCCTCCAGTGTCGTCAGTCCGATTTCCCTTAACCTTTCCTCGTACGACATTCCCTTGAGCTCTGGGACTAGCCTTGTTGCAAACCTTTGTACTTTCTCTAACTTCTTGACGTGCTTGACCAGGTGTGGGTTCCAGACTGGTGCTGCATACTCCAGTATGGGCCTAACATACACAGTGTACAGTGTCTTGAACGATTCCTTATTAAGGTATCGGAACGCTATTCTCAGGTTTGCCAGGCGCCCGTATGCTGCAGCGGTTATTTGGTTGATGTGTGCCTCCGGTGATGTGCTCGGTGTTATGGTCACCCCAAGGTCTTTCTCCCAGAGTGAGGTCTGTAGTCTTTGTCCACCTAGCCTATACTCTGTCTGCGGTCTTCTTTGCCCCTCCCCAATCTTCATGACTTTGCATTTGGCTGGATTGAATTCGAGAAGCCAGTTACTGGACCACATGTCCAGCCTCTCCAGGTCTCTTTGCAGTCCTGCCTCATCCTCGTCCGATTTAATTCTTCTCATCAACTTCACGTCATCTGCGAACAGGGACACTTCAGAGTCTATTCCTTCCATCATGTCGTTCACATATATCAAAAATAGCACTGGTCCTAGAACTGACCCCTGTGGGACCCCGCTCGTAACAGGCGCCCACTGTGATACCTCTTCACGTACCATGACTCGTTGCTGCCTCCCTGTCAGGTATTCCCTTATCCATTGCAGTGCCCTTCCTTTTACGTGTGCCTGATCCTCCAGCTTCTGCACTAATCTCTTGTGGGGAACTGTGTCAAAGGCCTTCCTGCAGTCTAGGAAAACGCAATCAACCCACCCCTCTCTCTCGTGTCTTACTTCTGTTACCTTGTCATAAAACTCCAGGAGGTTTGTGATACAAGATTTGCCTTCCATGAACCCATGCTGGTTTTCATTTATAATCTTGTTCCTTTCCAGGTGTACGACCACTCTCCTCCTGATAATCTTCTCCATGACTTTGCGCACGATACATGTCAGAGACACAGGTCTGTAGTTTAGTGCCTCGTTTCTGTTTCCTTTCTTAAATATGGGGACTACATTAGCTGTCTTCCATTTCTCAGGTAGTTGCCCAGTTTCAAGGGATGTGTTGAAGATTGTGGTTAGAGGCACACACAGCATCTCTGCTCCTTCTCTAAGGACCCATGGGGAGATGTTGTCCGGTCCCATCGCCTTTGAGGTGTCAAGGTCACTTAAGAGCTTCTTCACCTCCTCCTCAGTTGTTCGTATGTCATCCAACACTTGTTGGTATATTCCCTCTTGATGTTCCCTTCTGTTCTGTCTTCCCACAGCCCTTCCTGTCTCTACTGTAAAAACTTCCTTAAATCTCCTGTTCAGCTCCTCACATACCTCCTGATCATTTCTTGTGAGTTCTCCACCTTCTGTCCTTAATCTGATCACCTGGTCTTTGACTGTTGTCTTCCTCCTGATGTGGCTATACAACAGTTTCGGGTCAGTCTTGATTCTCGATGCTATGTCATTTTCATACTGTCGCTGGGCCTCCCTCCTTACCTGTGCGTACTCATTCCTGGCTCTGCGACTGATCTCCCTATTTTCGTGTGTTCTCTGCCTTCTGTACTTTTTCCATTCTCTATTGCACTTTGTTTTTGCCTCCTTACACCGTCGGGTGAACCAGGGGCTTGTTCTGGTCTTCCCGTTGTTACTGTTGCCCTTGGGAATGAACCTTTCCACTGCCTCCTTGCATTTTGTTGCTACATATTCCATCATTTCATTTACTGGCTTTCCTGCCAGTTCTCTGTCCCACTGGACCTCCCGCAGGAAGTTCTTCAACCCTATGTAGTCCCCTCTTTTATAGTCAGGTTTTTCCCATTCTACTCCTGTTATTCTCTCCACTTGCAGCTCTACTATGTATTCAAAGCACAGAACCACGTGGTCGCTAGCTCCTAGGGGACTCTCATACTTGATGTCCTCAATGTCTGAGCTGCCCAGGGTGAACACAAGGTCCAATCTTGCTGGTTCATCCTCCCCTCTCACTCTGGTAGTGTCCTTAACATGTTGGTGCATGAGGTTTTCCAGCACCACGTCCAACATCCTGGCTCTCCATGTTTCGGGACCCCCATGTGGCTCCAGGTTTTCCCAGTCAATCTCCCTGTGGTTGAAATCCCCCATAACCAGCAACTTTGCTCTGCTGGAGTGAGCTCTTCTTGCCACCTCAGCAAGTGTGTCCACCATTGCTCTGTTGCTCTCTTCATATTCCTCTCTGGCCTCCTGCAGTTCTGTGGTGGATTATACATCACTGCAATGACCACTTTGTGTTCCCCCGACTGAAGTGTACCTGCTATGTAGTCTCTTTCTCCCGTCTCATCTATTCCTTCCATTTTCTCGAATTTCCATCTGTTTTTTACGAGCAGAGCAACCCCACCTCCCCCCTGCCCCTTCTATCTTTCCTCATGATCTGGTATCCTGGTGGGAAGATTGCATCTGTTATTGTCTCCATGAGTTTTGTTTCTGTAACTGCTATGATGTCTGGGGACTTCTCATTGATTCTTTCTTGCCATTCCTCATGTTTATTCGTTAATCCATCTGCATTTGTGTACCAAACCTTCAACTTCTGTTCTAATACTGTAACTGTGGTGCGGGGGGTGGAAACAGAGGGATCGGTGTGTGATGGTTGGTTTGGATTGTTCAGTTGCCTTGGGGGTGTCGTGGCTGGAGTCCTTCTGCAGGTGTTTCTGAGGGGTGCGCTTGTCCTTCCATTTGATCCTGGGTTATTCTGCTCTCCTTTTTCATTTCCTCCCATTTCTCCTTTCGTTTTTGAACTCTCTCTTTCATTGTCTTCCTTTCGTCCTGTGTTCTGTCTCGGTCGAGGTACACACTCCGGAACTCCTGCTTGCCTCTCAGCCGTGCTTTCTCCTGCAGGATCATGGTTCGGGTTGATTCTGCCTTGAAAATTACTTTGAGAGGCCGATTCCTTTTCTTTGTGAACCACCCAATTCTCCGAAAATTTGCCACCTGGGTCATGTCCCCCTCGCCTATCACCTTCATGATGTCTTCAATCGATATTTTCTCCTCCTGCTTTCTTTCATCATAAGTTTCCCCTTTAGCTTCGTCTAGCCCATAGACAAACACGGATCTCTCCCTTTCCACCTCCCACTGTGACTCCCATTGCATCCTCTGATGTGTTTTAGTTCCTTCCCGTGGAGTGTTCCTTCCTTCAGTCCCTTCCCTCGTTGTGGCCCTATGCTTCTTGGTTTATCCTTCCTGCTCACCTGCTCCTGGCCCCCACAGGTATCTGGTAAGGTCCTTGCACATGTCCTAGTTCCTTCGATGTCTTCCAACCTCTCTTTCTGTCCTAGAGTGCTCCCTGTCTTTGTGTATGAGTGTGTGTGCATGTGTGTGTATGAGTTTGTGTGTGTGTGTGTGTGTGTGTGTACTCACCTAGTTGTACTCACCTAGTTGAGGTTGCGGGGGTCGAGTCCGAGCTCCTGGCCCCGCCTCTTCACTGATCGCTACTAGGTCACTCTCCCTGAGCCGTGAGCTTTATCATACCTCTGCTTAAAGCTATGTATGGATCCTGCCTCCACTACATCGCTTCCCAAACTATTCCACTTACTGACTACTCTGTGGCTGAAGAAATACTTCCTAACATCCCTGTGATTCATCTGTGTCTTCAGCTTCCAACTCTGTCCCCTTGTTACTGTGTCCAATCTCTGGAACATCCTGTCTTTGTCCACCTTGTCAATTCCTCTCAGTATTTTGTATGTCGTTATCATGTCCCCCCTATCTCTCCTGTCCTCCAGTGTCGTCAGGTTGATTTCCCTTAACCTCTCCTCGTAGGACATACCTCTTAGCTCTGGGACTAGTCTTGTTGCAAACCTTTGCACTTTCTCTAGTTTCTTCACGTGCTTGGCTAGGTGTGGGTTCCAAACTGGTGCCGCATACTCCAATATGGGCCTAACATACACGGTGTACAGGGTCCTGAATGATTCCTTATTAAGATGTCGGAATGCTGTTCTGAGGTTTGCTAGGCGCCCATATGCTGCAGCAGTTATTTGGTTGATGTGCGCTTCAGGAGATGTGCCTGGTGTTATACTCACCCCAAGATCTTTTTCCTTGAGTGAGGTTTGTAGTCTCTGACTCCCTAGACTGTACTCCGTCTGCGGCCTTCTTTGCCCTTCCCCAATCTTCATGACTTTGCACTTGGTGGGATTGAACTCCAGGAGCCAATTGCTGGACCAGGTCTGCAGCCTGTGCAGATCCCTTTCTAGTTCTGCCTGGTCTTCGATCGAGTGAATTCTTCTCATCAACTTCACGTCATCTGCAAACAGGGACACCTCAGAGTCTATTCCTTCCGTCATGTCGTTCACAAATACCAGAAACAGCAATGGTCCTAGGACTGACCCCTGCGGGACCCCGCTGGTCACAGGTGCCCACTCTGACACCTCGCCACGTACCATGACTCGCTGCTGTCTTCCTGACAAGTATTCCCTGATCCATTGTAGTGCCTTCTCTGTTATCCCTGCTTGGTCCTCCAGTTTTTGCACCAATCTCTTGTGTGGAACTGTGTCAAACGCCTTCTTGCAGTCCAAGAAAATGCAATCCACCCAGCCCTCTCTCTCTTGTCTTACTGCTGTCACCATGTCATAGAACTCCAGTAGGTTTGTGACACAGGATTTCCCGTCCCTGAAACCATGTTGGCTGCTGTTGATGAGATCATTCCTTTCTAGGTGTTCCACCACTCTTCTCCTGATAATCTTCTCCATGATTTTGCATACTATACATGTCAGTGACACTGGTCTGTAGTTTAATGCTTCATGTCTGTCTCCTTTTTTAAAGATTGGGACTACATTTGCTGTCTTCCATGCCTCAGGCAATCTCCCTGTTTCGATAGATGTATTGAATATTGTTGTTAGGGGTACACATAGCGCCTCTGCTCCCTCTCTCAATACCCATGGGGAGATGTTATCTGGCCCCATTGCCTTTGAGGTATCTAGCTCACTCAGAAGCCTCTTCACTTCTTCCTCGGTTGTGTGCACTGTGTCCAGCACTTGGTGGTGTGCCCCACCTCTCCGTCTTTCTGGAGTCCCTTCTGTCTCCTCTGTGAACACTTCTTTGAATCTCTTGTTGAGTTCTTCACATACTTCACGGTCATTTCTTGTTGTCTCTCCTCCTTCCTTCCTTAGCCTGATTACCTGGTCCTTGACTGTTGTTTTCCTCCTGATGTGGCTGTACAACAGTTTCGGGTCAGATTTGGCTTTCGCTGCTATGTCATTTTCATATTGTCTTTGGGCCTCCCTTCTTATCTGTGCATATTCGTT